>NC_065525.1:31777294-31896900 GCF_006386435.1 Epinephelus moara
TTCCTCATGAGGAGAGGCATCTCTGTGCAAAGTTTCATGTCTCTACGACATACGGGGCATGAGATATGCCCATTCAAAGTTTGCAATTTCAATCGGTTGCTATAGCGCCCCCCTTTGGCCAATTCATGTAATATTGCTTCATTGGCATCCTCCCATGACCCTCTACCACTGTGCCACATTTCACATGGATTGACCAAGTCAGTGAGGAGAAAAAAGTGGAACAGATGCACAGACGATCGCTGTATCTAGAGTCATGCCGCTAAAAATAACCATAAATCAACTTGTGAGTCAGCTGAAAAGCACCTTTTATTATTACTTATTTTAAACAAGGTTAGTATAGTAGCGAGACATACAGTATAGGTACGATTAGTAAGCATAGCACCAGAATCATCATTCATTTCTTTTATACAGGCTACATACATACTGTAGGTACACATGATTCTTTAAAACATCTTTGGATAAAGCATGGCAAACAAGCACACTGTTTCTCTGTTCAGTACCAATGCCCATTCAATATTTAGCACACTGTTTACAATTCAAGTATGAATATTAAAAATACACATATATCATAAGTTACAAATCTTAAAGGTTATTACAAAAAAACCAAACAGGATTACATTTCTACAAAATTTTATGGCACATAGTGCATCAAGTATTCTTTAAATTTCTGATACAGACCTCATAGAACAATTGCCCATCATAAAAATGAACGATGGCCAAAGGTTTTCTAGCTGCTCATTGACTTTTTTTAATATATTTTTCAGCCATTCTTTAAATCAAAAGAAGCTGCATTGTCTGAGAAGAAGAAAAATAATCTGCGTCTATCTTCTAACTTTGGTTAAAGCTTAACATCAGAGTACCAGCATGTTAGATTGCTTAATAGCTGTAGTAGTAGTGGCCATGGTGAGAGTCGTTTATGATGAGTTAAGTTAAGGGCAGATTTCCTCATGCAGTGGTTCATCTGATTTACCTGGCAACAGCTAGATTTTCAGCTACATTAATTAGAGGACCATCACATGCATTACAGGCAGATCCTACATCTGCCAAAGAGCCGAGAGCCAGCGTTTTCCTTCTCAAGATCAGAGGTAATTCCAGTAGTTCAAAAGCACCATTCAAAAGATCCTCATTTAAGGTTAGTGGTTATACACTACAAACAGTAGTAGGCTAATACCTTTTTTTTTTCTTTTAGCAAAGCAGACAAAGGACAAAAAACATCAGACAATGGCTTCTCCGTTTCGTAGTAGTCATTGTGCCTTAAAACATAGAACATGTCTACAGTCATTACAGAATAAATATGGTCAAACATAAATATATTACAACACATATCTCAGTAGAGTATGGATGTCGGTGAGAGGTAGGGGTTGCAGGTACCTACAGTAGGCCCAATGGAGGGTGTGAGGTGAGACGTCACACCTGATACTGTGTCATGGTGTAAAAGATGAGAACTGTCTGTGTGGTGTGAAAATTCAAATAAAATAAAAAAAATCCTCATGGTTGAAAAAAAAAAGCCACAGAAAACTTTTACACTGTGCTTAAACACTTGGAGATACTGAAAGATGTCAGTTATTTCCTCACAGCAGTAGTGTTTATTCTGCCTCTATGTGGCAGCCATGTGTCAGTAAGTGGACTGTGCTGGTTTCAGTAGTTCTGAGAAATACTTGACGACAGATGACAGCAGACAGATGTTAGAAACACACAACAATGAAAACTAAAATCATCTAAAGTTGTTCTGAAGGCTCCTCACGTGCTCCTAAAGTTTGACCTCTGACATAAGGCAGGTCATATCAGTAGTTAGTTGCAAGCTCTGTCTTTAAGTCTTAAGCCCAAAAGAAGAGTTTGACATTTTGAGAAAATCACGTATTCACCTTTTTGCCGACAGTAAGATGAGAAGATTGATACTACTCTCTACTCTCTATGTCTGTGTGGTAAATGTGAAGCCAGCAGGAGTATTTTAGCTTTTGCCGTATCCCGTCAGCAAAACGGCAAAAACTTCCTTCCTGGAAACAAAGGCTTCTAGGGCAGTCTTCTGTTCCTCTCTCAAGGAAAAAGATAAGTGTGGTTGGCTTAGCATTTCTTCCAAAGCTAAATTGAATGGACGCGGCAGCTGCCATCTTGGCTGTTTACTTTTCGACTCCTATGGCGCAGGCGCTGTCCTCATCATGTTACACCCGCCCAGAGCCCGCCTCTGTCAGATAGACTGATCTGATTGATCTGATTGGTCTGATAGGCGATTCAGCGGGCTCTGTTTGTCGGGGCCAGATCCCCGTGCAGGGCAAATTTGAATTTGCTAGGGGCGGGGCATCTGGATTTCCAGGTTAGCTCAGTGGTGCATGAAGCCAAAAATGTTTAACTGCCGGGTATAAAATTACAAGGATGACTGGCATCTCTTCCACATCGCTGTACCTGGCTACTTCTGGTTCTCGACTTTCCAAATGTTGTTGAACCAAATGTATCAAATTCTTAGAAACCTAAGTCTTAGGGAGAAAACCTTTTTGGCCCAATGGCATCACATGACAGACTTGGAAACTGTAATTCCACTGTTTGGCTTCAACAGAAAATGGCTTCATAGCCTGACGCACTTCCTGGGGCCCTGTGCAGATGCTGGACTAAAGGTACAGTCACTTCCTTGAGTGTTTGCTCCCTGGTAACCTCATGTGTGATGTCAAGACTGTAGGAATATACCTAACACTTTCAAGCTTTTATATAAGCTGTATATGTTCTGACTGTATATAAAGATGGACAACAGGACAGTGCCCCAAAAGTGAAACCAAACCATCTCAATCGCCCCCTGGTGGCTGGCTGCAGTACTTTTCCAAAAGGTTTCTGTCATTTTAGATGGTTCTTATCATGCTGATGTATGTTCAAGTGTTCGTTTTTCAGATAAGTTTGTTTTTTAATTAGTTGTTATGCTAAGGAAAAGGGGATTTGGGGTCATGATTGACAGCTGTATGTGTCAATCTGTGTCATGCCAATGGTGTATGAGTGTATGGGCGAGAGCTTGACACCATGGCTCCACTCCTGGAAATGACATCACCAGCGCCCCTATCTGGGATGTTTCGGCTTCATTTTTGTACAGCTGGAAGAAGTAGAGACGCATCGTCCATCTATATACACAGTCTATGGTTTACATAATGGCCTGGCCTATTACCCCCTCTAAAACTACTACACATTGGTTTTGTACAGAGTAAACAAATCGGATACATGTTCATTTGTGAGCTGCTGGTGGGCGGATTTTGTTATCTTTAGACAGAGCCGGGCTATCAATTTCATCCTGATTCTAGTCTTTGTGATAAGCTAATCTAATTGTCTGCTAGTGGTTACCTCACATTTATCTCATCTCACTTTCAACAAAAAAAGTAAATAAGCGCAAATGTCAAATTATTCCTTTAAACTTGTGTTAGGCCAAGATGATCTGCAGTGTAGCTCATTTAGTAGTCTCAGAAAAATACAGTGTTCTTGAATTACTTCTTTTTAAAATCAGCCTATTGGTTGTCATCCTGTAAAACAACAACACAACCATCCCTCACATACTATTGCAGTGTCTGTAGCACTTCTTTGTCATCAGAAGATTGCAATGATTTTTATACTGTCTCATTCATTGCAATCCAGTTAGATAAGTTGCAACTAAATACTTACAGTGTAGCTGTAAAAATAAATATCTATGTACCGTGGAAATTCACATATAACAAGATTAGTTCCAGGTACTTCATGCCAAAATTCTGGCTTTTTTCTTTTTCTTTTACAGAATACACTTCACAGAAGAGAAAAAAATGTTTTTTAAAGATGAGAATTTCTTCCTTTAAGTACTGAGTTTTTTTTAACTGTTTGCGTAGATGCTTTCTCAGTGTTTTGAAGTTTTGTATCCCTTTGTATAATGCTAAAATAAAAAGCAAAACAGTGTCAGAAAAAAAAATCATTTTAGGTTCCAAAGCGCAGACGTGTTTGATAGCCATTGCAACACTGTTGGCATGCAAATCTAGCTGGCTCTTCTTCAGAGTTTGCAGTTTGGATGAAGGACCCGACAGTGGTCCTGTAGTACTGCACAGTACGTAGTGTCTTGAATGCTTTAGCTGCCATTAGGAAACTGGGGATGTTACTGTGGGATGATTGCTGTTAAATGCTCCTCCGCCACACTCACAGATGACGACGTGGTCCAACAGATCACTGTTATTGCATGTTCCTGGGCTACTGTCTTCAGGAGAGATTTAGGGGGGTTTGGTCTCTGCATGGCCCTCAGTGGACTTGAAGGAGTAGGCCGTTGTGAGCTTGGGGAATGCACTTCCCACAGAAACCACCACAGCGGCCGTAGATTCTTGTTCCATCCTACAGACGGAGACAAATGAGAAAGAAAAGAGTGGGCAAAGGGCGGCTTTTTACGCAGAGAATGAACGCTTCAGAAATGTCACTGGGGATTCCTCTTTGGTGAATCAGACAGAAATACAACACGCAATTCAGATGACATTTCAGAGCGACAATCTCATTCCAATACTCCAAGACCCAGCATGAAGCACAATTACACCCCAGTACTGTATCTATATTCACAACATAATCCATTCTCTACGAGCCAAATGGCATCAGTCGTGCAAAAGACAACCATTTAAGCTTCTTACCTCAGATCTGTGGACTTTGACGGAAACATAGTTGCCCTGTGATGTCCACTTGGTGGCCTCAGCCACTTTGAGACCAGTGCCAATCAGATTAATGCTGAACTGGCCCTGAAAACATACATCAGATTGATTTATTTCTGAGCTGTTCTTTAACCAGGAAGTTTGAGCTCATTCATACTTGTATAAAATGTCTGTGACAGTAACTCAAAGGAGTAATACTGCAGAGTCGGGTAGTTTCGCTGCAGGTCCAGGGAATTATAGCAGCAGATGTTTAGTAAAAAAAATCACTTTAAGGCCACTAACACACAAAAACTACACATGAAACATTTCTATGAAGTCACAATATACAGTATTTCACCAACCTGTGGACACTTGGCTGCACTATAACAATCTCCCGCTGTAGCAAAGGGCACAGGTCGACCGTGAAGAGTCTGGGAAAACTGGAGGTCTGTGACTGGTAAACAGCAAAGATACAGATCCAGAGTCAGAATGTGCAACAGCAGGAGTAAACATAGACAGAAGACAGCTGCTCTAAGGTAAATAACCACACAGAGCATCAGCAACTTCAGTTTATGCAATTAAATTTCATTGCAGGGTTGATGTCACTTCACTGTCATCGCCAGATGTTTTTCTCTTTCTAGCAGACCTGTACACGAAAATGTTGTTGCAGTGAGATTTGGAGTTTGAAGCTAAATACAGTAATTAATCTGCTTATCAACTCTAAATCCCTTAAAGGTACAGTGTGTAAGATATGGCCAGAATTTTATTTAAAGCTGTGAAGAAGTAACACTTTTGACATGTCGCAGATGTATTGTGCTGCACAGATAAGTACTGAAAGTAGCATGCTAGCCAGCTAGCCCCGGCCTGTCTTGTCTCAGGCTGTTCTCACGCACCACAATTTGTATTTAACACCTGTAATTATGAGCCAGTATTTCGCGTAAAACCCACGTAATTGGGAAGGCTGTGATCATGTGATCAATGCACTGACGGGAATATGGAAGCAGCAAATAGACCGAAAGTCCACGCGTTGAGGCAGGCTGGTGGATGGATCACAAAACGTGGGACTTTCCCCCAGGAGACTGATTTTTGGGACTGTGTGAAACGAAGTGAAGTTTGAGTCATTTTAACATACATCATCATCATCATCATGTGTCTTTGCCTGAACCTTACCTACATAACTTTAAGACACCCAACCATGTTTCTTTTTGTAAACCTCACCTACATAACTTTACGTTCTGTATGTAACGTGATGACGCCTTTCGTGTTAGATTTTATTAGATATCATACAAACCGTTGTACGTGCATTTTCGTAAGATACGATACAAACTGATGTATGAGGATACGTTGCTGGGCTTGTAATACCACTTGTTCCCTGAGAAGTGAGCCCCTGTGGCCTCCAGTTTGCCCTCAGTCCAACATGAGAGCACAAAGAAGTAGAGCCATTGCCCCCCCAGTTAGTGGCACGGTAAAAACAATGTGTGGCGGCAGAGAAAGGAATTGATATATGGTAAAACAAGAGTAAACACTGATGTGGCTTTTCACTGCTTGAGACAGCTCTAACTTCTAACACTGGCTATCTAGCGTATCTTTAGTGCAACTTATGACAACATAAGTGGTATTGAAAAACACCCCAAATGGCGTTGATGTATGGCTCTGATATGGCTGTTTTCTTGCTACTATGGTCTCGCTCAAACTGAGCTAAGCAAGCTATAATGTAAACTATAGTCTGAAACACATGTGAAGATTATAACACAGCAGTGTTATTTTGACTGGCTCATAGTTTCAGCATGTTTTGTGCAAAAGTGATGATAAAAGATTTGATAAGAGACGTATTAAACTTTGAGCTTATGAATCCAGGTATTTTACCAGCGTGGAGCCAGATCCAAAATGAAACCGGCTATCACAAACAGCACATCCCCGTTACAGTAGATTTGTGATTAAACCGGCTTCACGCATATCAAATCTTTGTTTCACATTTTGACTCAGTGACTCAATCTGATCCTTGTTTCCCTGCCTCTCCTGTTCGTTCCCATTTACCCTGCGTTGTCACACATGATAACCATGACCGGTACCTTTTCCTGCCCTCCCTTCACGTTGCCTGTACAAAATGATGATAGAGTTCACGAGATGCTTCCCTTCATCTTGAACTCATTATCCCCCCCTCAGCTCTCTTCAAGCCGCCTGAAAGCCAAATGAGTACCATGCAGAGGGGGTGGGGTGGGGTGGGGAACATGTGCTGTCAGGACCCATACCAGACGAAGACGATGGGAGGATGACTGTGTAGGTTCTAATCCAACTTCCCCTCAGCACACACACACAGACACACACACACTGTACACTAATCCACATTCTCTAATCAAAGGCATACTTGGACACAACAGGGAAGGTGGAGCTGACTGTAATAATGAGCAGAGGAATATGGCCTGAAGATGTGTGTGTATTAGTGTGTCTGTGAATGTGTGATTGCTCGCATGCTAGTATGAGTGTTTGATATTGATGCGACCGGGTGTGTGCGCCTGTGTCTTTGGGTCTTCTCGCATGCGCTGGCCAAAGAAAAGATGTGCGAGGCAGCATCACATATTGTCTGTCTGTGCATGAGAGCAGGCACGCGTGTCTGTACGTTGCATGCACGCATTCCTCTATTCTCGCGCTCACGTGTTTGTCCTGAGAGGCCCGGTTTCAAGCCCTCGCCTAGCGATGTGAACACAGAGCGCTGAAAGATCATCATTTTGACTCCAGAGTGGAAAGTACGGGGAAAGCTGCACATATTGCATTTAGACGAGGCACTATTAAGCACTACGGGACGAGGCGTCTGAGGGTTAAAACAACACTGATGTGTGGTCTCATTACAGTAGACAGTGTAAGGCAATCACACAGTAATTACGCACTCATTATCCTCAGGGAGCCAAGGTCCACACGAACTTTGTGGAAGAGTGTGTATCCCGCTGCTGAGTAGTCATTCCTGCAGTCGCAGTCCTGTCTTCTGCTGCCGTTGTACGGACATTCAAATGGGTTCAGTAACCTTTGTATTAAGGACAATGAGTGTTAGGATTTATTCAACACAAACACAGGAATCTGAACGCTCCATCAATCAATATATTTGTACACATGCAGCACAGTAATTCATATAATCACTGAGTCACAGCTCAAGTGGCAATCAGTCATGGCTGCATTAAATACACACCTGTGCCCATACACCTCTGAGTAGTTGTCTGTCTGACCGCTGCGCAAGGTCACATACTCCTTGGGAAAATCCGTCTGCATCTCAGCACAGTAAATCTGAGGGCAAACACACATTAAGACGATACATGAGAGCCTGCCGGGAAGCTACAGGTTGAGTCATGATGTGTTCTGACAGAACAGGCGCACCTGTAGGATCCGGGACTTGACTTTGAGATAGTACTCCCCATCTATCTTCACACCCAGTCTCATCTGGACGTCTCGGCAGGAGGCGAACAACTGGCCTGGGAGACGAAATATGAAGAGAGGAAGGAGAGGTTTCAATGCAACAGCAAGGGGACACTGATAGCTGAAATCTGCTTTTGAAACTCTGCTTGTGCAAGCCAGTCAAAAAAAATGTGTTGTAAACAAATGCCAGAATGATTGCACAAGCTAATGCATTAAACTCCGCTATGTGAGAGGATTGTAGCCTGGTTCTCGTCTTCTTAAATGAGAGCTGTTGTAAATGTCTCATTATTTGTGCTGCCTCCTCTGCTTTCCCAGAGTGCTGTAGAGCTCATATCATGCTGATTAGCTGATTAGCATTAATACTTGACCGCAGAACTGGCTGTCACCCGAGCATATCATTTTAATTTCGCCAGTGCCTGACTTGGCAGAAGCCAAGTCGGGAATGAACAGCCCAATGCGCAAGTACTGAAAAATCTGAAATGTGGGGGGGCGAACCTACAAACTTTGGCCCGCTGCCGGGTTTTACAGAGCTTCACAATTTCACAATGAAGGCTGCCTCGGCCCCAGCGCACACACCCTGAGGCGTTTTGACAGACTGTCCATTTCATAATTTGTAAAAATCCGCTGACTGTCTATTTATTGTTCCACTAAGTATTCACTCCAAGAGGCTTTAAGTGGAGGTCACTGCTCTGCCTAATGTGTTAAAACAAAGCAAAAAGTTGGGTTTCTGTAAACGCAATCAGACACGGTGTTGGTTGCCATATACAGCACAGTCAATTTAAGACCATCACTCTGCAAATACCACGTTGGCAGTAAGCACTGCATGGATCAGATGGGAGAATTTTATAGATATATACTTAACAGCCAAATGAGAGAAGAGAAGAGAAGAGAAGAGAAGAGAAGAGAAGAGAAGAGAAGAGAGAAGAGAAGAGAAGAGAAGAGAAGAGAAGAGAAGAGAAGAGAAGAGAAGAGAGAGTTTGACCCACATTCTCTATCTTGACACGCAGCCTTGGACTCAGGTCTCTCTGAAGGACGGCAGTGTTTGGACGGATGGCCTTTGGACGTCACACACTCCACTCTGCGCTCCATCACTCCCGCCCCGCAGGTCTGCGAGCACTGGTAAAAACACACACAAAAGCATTCAATCCCACAGCTCCAAAACAATTAACAAATAAGCTGCCACCAGATCCAAATCCACAAATGAGTTTTGTCATCAGAATGCACAAGTCACCAAAATGTTTTGCGAGAATGGTGATTAGCTCGAGAGGATTTCTCGCTGCCTAACAAGCGCTTTCTGTTTCACCTTGCTCCACGGGCCAGCTTTCCAGTAGGTTGTGTGCGGGCAGTCCCTGAGGAGGCAGGGCCGGGTGCCAGGAGGGTGGGGCTCGGGGCAGTGGGTGCTGGCAGAGGAGGACTGGGCAGCAGCAGCGGCGTACGGGCGCAGAGCCTGAGAGGAGGGCATCACGGAGCAGGAGACTATACGCTGCTGGTAGCCCACACCGCAGCTGGCAGAGCACTGAACCACACACAGATACACACACATGGACAGTTACTAAAGACTGGCATGAGTAAATATTTGCGCAGAGCATTAATTATATACAGAAGGGGATTTCTTCTTCTGGGCCTCAGTGGTACTAATGTGCCTCTGATGGGAATCATCCAACTCATTGTCCATGCCTTCTTTCCCTTATTGAGCTGATTGCTGCTGAAATATGGACTGTATCTCTGTCCTGTCTAAACTCTGTCTCCAACTTTTCATGACCTTAAAAAAGCAGCCTTGTTCTCAGCTTTATCACAATTTACTTAGTTAATACAATGAGTTTTTAAATGGTTTATTCAGCCTAAAAAGCTGGAGAATGTCCCAACCTGTAAAATAATACTTAATTCTTTAGTTTATCTGAAAAAGTCAACACCGCAAACATTTGGTGATTCATGCAGACAGCAACTAGGGAGGTTCCATGTTTTCATATGTGAGGATTTGCTGCTTTTCTTTGTTTCATAACATTTTAAATGTAATACTTTTTTTTGTACTGTTGGCTGGATAAAGACCCTGACACACCAAGCTGACCGTCGGTGGTCGGTCAGTGTCAGCCATCACGAGCGTCCATGAGTTTTTGCAGTGTGCCCCACACTGTTGGCACTAGTCGGCCCTTGTCAGCTGTTGTTTGGCTGCTTTTTTTTTTGCCGATTCAGCATGTTTAATTAGCCTGTTGATAAGTGAAATCACCCTGATTGGCTTAAGTGCTATATCGTAGGCAAGTGGGCTTGCTTGAGTTTCTTGAAGACGTTTCACCTCGTTTGACCCACCTGGCCGTCATGTGTGTCGTTAGGGTTAGATGGGTCCAGGTGTGATTGAGTGTTAAGTCACACAGTCGGAGAAAGTCAAGAGGGCGTTAGATTGAAACAAACTAAGACTGGATGGATAAAACTTTTTAGTCATCGAGCTCTTCAGCAGAAACACTTCGTAATCGTTTGTGCTATTGTTTGCTAGCCCATGGTGAATATCCTTTGTTAAGTCCACATTGAGTCGTGTTGGTAATGTGCTAACTGGCTAACTAGCATCTTGAATCTGTCCTCTTTGTCTTCCGGGGCCCTTTTTGAATGATGAATACAGACTACTGTAGCTTGCTGCCATGGAGAGCTACTTCCCCTCACGCAGGCACGGAACGTACAAGCTAATCGACTGTTGGCTGTAGTCCCTGCCGTTTTCTCAAGGGCACCTTTTTAGCCGACACACAGGTGATGTGAGGTGCCACAACACTTAGCCTTTGTCACCTCTATCTTTGATGTCGCTTAGATGTGTCTGGGCCTTAAGACCAGCAATCTGAAGATGTTGCCCAGAGGAAAGATCTCTTCTTTTTTCAAGCCTATTACTCTTGGACATAACTGAGCTTAATATAATGTCAATATGAGATTTTGACCATTTTCTCACACTTCTTAAATTCAGCTCCTGGGAAACAGCCCTCCTCTTGTCCCCGCCCGATCCTAATTTAAGATCCTAAAATGTTCTTTTCCCTCTCTTACTGCTGTAATCTTTATTTGTATGAAATAATCCACTCTTGAGGTAACAGTAAGATCCAAAAGAAACATGATTGGCTTATAAATGAGCCTGCATATTTCAGAAATTTATCTCGGTGATCAAATTCAAGTCTTAACTCTGTATTTTATCTGTTGTCAGAGTTAAGAAACCTCTGTTGAGCCTGCAAAGCAAAAGATCTCCTGCTGATCTATTCTTTTGCTCCTTATATCTCCTAAAGCGATCCTAAAGTAGCTCAGCTTCAGCTCTAAGAATGTATGTGTGTTTCACTATTTTTTTTCATTAGCTGTATTAGCGGTAGAACAAAGCTCAGTCGTCAGTACTTCTTTTATTCCCACCTGTGACCATTCCCCTGTAATCCACATGTAATGGCAGGGAGCTCTTTTGCAGGGCTGGTGTGATGGTGGCTGGGACGATGGCTCACAGTAATCCTCCTGGACGGGTGTCATCCCCGGGCCGATGCATCCCACCTTCCTGCCTCTCATGCCTTCTCCACAGGTTGCATTACACTACACGGAAAATAGCAGCACAGGAGGAAATCAGTA
This sequence comes from Epinephelus moara, assembly GCF_006386435.1. Taxonomy (NCBI): domain Eukaryota; kingdom Metazoa; phylum Chordata; class Actinopteri; order Perciformes; family Serranidae; genus Epinephelus; species Epinephelus moara. The sequence continues at coordinate 31,788,892 of NC_065525.1, forward strand.
AGAGTGAAGAAGAGCTGGCAGAGGGGGGGCAGTGTTGTTCTTTCAGCAACATCATCGACTTCTTAGACTCCTGCTTGCCTCTTTAGCTCTCCACACAGACACTCCTTTTTATGTAAAGGTTTACACAAGTAGGGAAAAAAAATGAAGTGTTGGGTGACAATGCCAGCATTAGCTCTAGAAAGGCACAATCCCAAACATGTGCTCTGGTTGATAATGTTTCCATAAAAGATAAAAGTTAAGCCGGGTGTCCCTCAGGCCCTGTAATGGTTTATAGGAGCATTTAAAAGTAATGATATGGACCAGAATCCTGAAATTAATTTATGTAAAAAGTCAGCTGTGTGTGTATTTTTGGGGCCAAACTGTGAAAGAAACGAGGCTGTGAGTTCTCGAGGCAACGCAGACAGGAATCTGAGCACTGCAAACATTCTGCAGCAGGACGACACGGCGCTATGTCCCTACATGGTGCCCCTCTTTTATGCCTTGCTTTCGAGGACAAAGCAGGGCATTAAAAAAGATGAGCAAAGAAAACAGCCTGCTAGCGTGACACAGAACAGTGATGCTCAGCAGGACAAAAGCGATGATGGCCATCAGTACTTTGAGGTTTGATATGATGTGCCGACTGATGGTTATCGCTAAAGCCCTCACAATAGATGCGAGAGAGCGAGGGTACCTGCCGGTCGTCATTTAATGGTGCAGAGAAAGGGAGAAAGAGCGGAGATCTCAGCCAATAAAAACCTTAATGAGATGGTTTAACATCTGTTCATAGGGGGGCTGTAGATAGGAGGAGAGAGAAAGAATGAGCCTGGACTTACTTCTTCCCATTCACCAGCGACCCAAGAGTAATGTGTGCATTCTGCAGTTTGGCAAGGCCGGACAACGGCAGGACGCTGTTGAGCATCACATAGATCCTCTCTGACCCGTCCAGTGCCTTTCAGTCTGCAGTAAACATCTCGGTTCTGGACTCCGACTCCACAGGTGACAGAACACTGGTGAAACGGACACAGAGCACAAGTATGATTGAGAAAAAGGCAGTGAATGAAAACTAAATTTAAGGCTTAACATGTTTCCCATACTGTACATAATACAGCAAAGGATATAATAGCAGTCTACCACTTATTTTCCAACTTCAAGTCTCACATGGAGCTGATCTTACAGGAGAGTTTACTCATCATGAGTAGTGATGATGTCATCAGTGTTATCTTGGCTTGGACTTGGAGACTTCAAATTTCTAACAGAAAGTCTGAAACTGAAGGGTTTAAAGATATACTATGCAAGGTTTTCCTAAAAAACAATGTACAGACTCGTACCTAAGTTATCCCTCTCAATCATTACTTATGACCCACTAGAAGTGCACCCATTTGTGGGCGTGTACTTCCACAGTGCTCATGTAAGGTCCAGGCTTTATAAAAGTAGTGACCACGTGCCAGACCTTAAGCAGCAGGCTTCTATAGCTCAGTTCAGACCAAAGATTCGTGACAAGATGAGCTGAGACAAGAAACTACTTGCAATGTGCCGCAACTAGATGAGACGGTGTATCATCTCTATGCAACAACTCTCTGTACTTCTGTTCTGATTTCCAGCTTTTCAGACTTATTTTGTGGCTGAATATAATTTGTAGCTTCTTATTAAAATATGAATGAGGATAGTGATAGTGAGATACTGGCTACAGTTGCATTTGTAGGGGGACAGAAACAGAGGGCTCAGCTGGGAAGGAGCACCTGCCACAGCAAGCGAACATGCCATCTGCGGTCACTTCGACTTGACCAGTGGACTTTATTACAAGCCGACTGGCTATAGAAACAGATGATGTGCTTTACGTTCTAAAGTCAGCCGCTGGCGATTTGACCAGGCTCGAGTCGAGCTCAAACTGGCCAGTTACACCACTGCAACTTTTCTCTGCAACATTCTAAAAAGGTTTCATCTCGTCACGAATCATCGATCTGAACTGGCCTTAAGGGACACCAGAATATAGTGAGGCAAAATGCCAAACAGAGGTGAATTTGGGTTTGGTTTTTACCTTCACTTTCGCTGGTGAGTGTGTTTATATACAGAATCGACAATTCAGCATAATTTATCTTTAAAATAAATGGCCATTTAGAAGGTTGAAGGGTCTAATGAAAGATGCAACTGACTTCTATTAAGGGAATTGTAGAATCTAGTGTTTTTGGAGTTTGACTAATACTGTGGACTAAAAGTCCAGATACGTCCACGTCTGCTGCTTCAATTTCAGTCCCTCTGTATTTGCTGCAAAGTTGTCCCAGTGACTAACCACAGTACCGCAACAACAAAAGACATTATAAAAGACATGTCTGTAAAACTGCTGACAAGAAACCTTAAATTGCTAACAAATTCAAAGATTACTAGGGATGTAAATCCCAAATTTCATCACGATATGATATTATATTAATTCCTTAAACACTGTAACAATATTTGCTGATATCACAACATTTGCCATGATATGATTTCGATTTGATTTGATTGATTCAGGGGCCTGAGATCGATGCGAGCTGACATCAATCAATATCCTCAGTCTTTTCTTTGCTGCTTACCATTATCTGCCTCGTGCTTGGCCACTAGCACCGTTTGAATGTTTAGGAAAGTGGTGTTCTTGGACTGAAATGGTGACGGACATACAAAGATGATGTGATGTATCAGTGTCTTCTCTTTGCACTGATGATATTGGGTCATTGATTAGATCGATGTAGGCCTGTTGTTACACCCCTAAATATTACTCTTTTTTATTTTATCCCATGAAGGTGGAGTATTTTCTTATACCTTCCCAAATACTAGGAAAGCTATTTTTTTTTTTTTTAGCTCATCCCGATTGTAAAGTCTATAACAGGGTCTGGGGGGCCTGGAGGGCATGCATTACATTGAGCTGCACAATGTGGAAGCAAACCAAGAGAGTAAACTACATATATGAGCTGGGTTAGCAACTTTTATTGCAATGAATGGGCGACATCTTATTATAGTCATTGTAGAATGGGACAATAAACATGTCCTCTACAGTGAATCTGTGAAATGATTATCTGTGATGTGCTTAAACACAGTGGCACAAGAGGAAGAGTCATTAAGTCAGTCAATTGGTTTAGTGATGTGAAATTTGCTTACATGAGCCACCAAAAACTACTGGTCGTAACGGACTAAATGGGGCTGCAACAGCAAAACCACTGAGTGTATTTAATTTAGCAAGTATGTATTTAACTGCTTATGAACTTGAGTTGATATTTGTAAAAGAAGAATTGTGTCATTGCGTCTTTCAAAAGTTTCAGAGTCACTTTAATGTGACAATATTTAAAAATGTTTGTTTGGTGTGCAGTGCCAGATTAGCTGCTTTGATGCCCCTGAACAATGAACTTAAGAAATCCAAAGCCGGTTTGACGCTTCTTTGTGAGACGTATATCTGGGGTCACACAAAGGTCTATCTCAGACATCTCTTTGATGTGCTTTGAGAAGCATACCTGCATACTGAGGAAGCACTCTGTAAGGCTTGAGCTGATCAGCCTGATTTCTCTCCAACTCTCCTACAGACCTCAAAGAGCAGTGCCAGGCCTCAGCGATCTCACACAGTCAGAAAATCTGCGCATTATACAGCCAGTATCAAATTTCCCCGAAAACTTCCAGATGTATTTGTGTTGTTGGTTTCTCACTGCAAGTGTGTGTTATCATTGTGGAGTGTGTGGTTGAATATGAAGGGTCAAGTCCTTGAGTTTGGAAAGAGAACAAAGAGCATCGTAGGAAATCTAACCTTCAAATAAAAAAATACTGCTTTTTAAAATTTTACAAAGCACGAAAATAAAAAGCTGCTGTTAAATAGATTTTTGTCACTGTCAGCTACTGCGGCTACAGAAATCTGATTCTGTTTCCAGAAAAAGAGATGTAGTCCTTTTATCTGAGGCGGTGGGGACATCATGAAACTACAGATGAAAAATAAGGAGACTATTTCATGATTTCATTCTAGTGCTGGGTGAGCCTCACCAGACTTTAAAGGGTCAGTTCACCCAAATCTCAAAGCATATTTTCCCACTTTTCTCTAGTGATATCTAGCCATGTAATTTTGTTTTTTTTCCCCCTGGTGGTAAGAAAGCCACCTTTGATATTTCTGCTTATTGAATTGTATTTGTGCTGCTCACAGCATTGAAAAACTATATTTGAAAGACCCAACAACAATGTGTCTTTTCCAAAAGGCTATCCATTTCACAATTGATAATCCACGAAACACACGAAAAAATTGTTAAAAACTGGAACCAGGGAGGTCAGTTTCGGTTAATTTTGCTTTGAATATCCCAACACCCATTAACCGGTAACTAGTCTCTATACAGACTCTACATTCAGTAAATGTAGAGTTTGTAGGCAAACCTCGGAGATCTTGCCTCCGGAAGAAGAGCGGAAGAGCCCTGGTTTCCGGTGCTAGGCTGTTTGTAGTCCGTGTGATATTGACCAATCACGTTTGAGCCGGCTGCAGGTGTTGCCAGGTTAAACGGCCCGTGCGGTGAACTAAGGAGGCGGAACATAATTGGCGTCACTGCAAACTCTGAATCCATCGCAATGGTTCAGCATATTTACTTATATATAAACGGAAGTCGGAAACGGAAATTCGCCTCCTCCGCCCAAATCAAACCGGAATGCCAAAAAATCGGGGGTCTGCCCCCAGAGGCTGTATCGCCGTCTGCCGGAAGTCAGACGCTGAATACAGCCGATGGGTTCCGAGAATGACTGGTAACTAACTGATTAATTTTAAGTAAAAAAAAGCAGAAGGACTTGAACAAGAGGTCTTTCCTTTTAGTCCTGCGCTCTACTGAACAAAGCACCATAGATTTAGAGGTGGTGAAATTTTAACGTTTTGTGCTGTAAATGCCTTTTATCTAATCTTCTGTTGGCTTTGCAGAAACACAGCCGGCTAGCCACATTATCAGGCTGAAACATAGCGCCCACTGCCCACCCTCTGGTCTCCTCTGGTTAGCCTATGCCGCTCTGCACACCACACTTGTCAGGTGGGAGATAGCTCTCAGCGCTGCTCATTCGCATGGTGCCCATCCTCCAGTTTCCCCGCAGAAGGCCCTAGTGGGTAAGCGGCTTCATTTTGATCCACAAAAGGCTTTAGTATGTTTACTACCGCTTACAGTGGTAGTTAACAATGAAAAAGGGGGTTTGCGGTTCAAAATTGAGCCGCTTATTCAGTGGAGTGATCTGAGGAGAGACCAGAGGGTGGGCACAGTGTTTCCACACCAGTGCTGTTGGGTCGGGATGGCGTTACTACCAGCAATCACCAAATAAGTGGCGCTGCTAGCTACTCTTTCAGCTACTCTACCAAACCAGGGTGCTGTGCAGTGCAGTAAACGGAGGATTGGCAAAATTAACCTATAGACCAAGGGAAGGCAATGCATGCAGCTCTTTAGCCCCTCGCCAGTGGCTCCCTGTGGCTTTGACAAAAAATTATATGGAGATTAATAAAGTTAAAGTATGAAATTATCCTAAACAGGCCACTGCAGAGTAGCCACCTTGTAGTAAAACACAACAATGAATGCTCATTTAGATCTATTAGTACTGTTTATAACATATAATTAAGACTTAACAGGCTGTGTTAGTTACATCACAAGGCTCAAATAGGTTTTGCTGCTCCAGACAGATTTTTTATTTATCTTTTATTTAATTCTCTTTTGACTGTCACCAAAGGTTGCCAACCTCTGCTAAAGACCAACATGCGTAACTGGTTGAAAATATTCTCAGTCAGTTAAAAGTTGACATCCATATTTGAAACGACTTTCTACCCCTGGAAGAAAAATATAAAATATATTTCATTTAATTTGGATGAACCAACCTTCTAACAGCAATCTAAAATACTTCACAGGAAAAACGTGTGCACAGCATTACAAATGACCACTAAAATGAGAAAAATTATTCTCATGTCCTCGACTCAATGGGCAGTCCAAACCCCCTCAGCTCCTCTAACATGTTGCCCATTACACCCCCAGTCAGAGGTGACTGAGAGGGCCGGGTAGCTGTGGAATAACTCAAACAGTGGGTGCTGAGGTTTCAAAGTTGTCACATGCATGGATATTAAGATATAAAACATGTCTTTATGCTCTAGTTGAGGATTTCATGGTTGCTGGTGGTATGCGGAGGAAGATGATTGCTTCCAGACACCAGCGGGAGAGAGTGAGTGAGAGGGGAGGTGGACACCCTCAGAGAGTAGGGAGTGGTAAGAGTCTTGTGGAGGGAGGAGGACATGGGTCTTCATGGACCTTTTGGGATTTAACAGTTACTTGGAAAGGAGGAGGGATATGGTTGATTTTCAAACAGGGGATGAAACGACTTGAAAAAGTCTCGGTATTTTTGAAAAAAAAAAAATAGTGATCAGGAAATATTGCTCAGCCAAGGGGCGGCTGATACGATGTGGTGAAAGCATATTCACACATGATACACACCTTAGAGCAACTAAAACTAATAGTTTTTATTTCACCAGTGGATCCCATGATTGTATGTGAAAGGGGTCACTCATAGTAATGAATCACAAACATTTATCACCCTCTGCAGAGCTTTATAGTGTCTTTTTTTACCCATTATTTTAGTTTTCCAGCAAGTAACTCGATTGTTTGGTTCACTCTTTGTCTCATTTAGCAATATGAAGTTGATAATACATCAGTGCTCGGTTCTCAGATGTTTCTCAAGCCTCTGAGCAACTTATTGGGACAACTTCTTGAAATTGGTCCAGTGTTGAGCGAGAACACTGCAGTGGAACCACTCAGGGCACTGTACTGTCAATGTATGTCCACTAAAAGTCATTGTTTTTGCCACTCACAGGCTCAAGTTGTTATTCTAAGAGTCTGACAACATTATGGAAAAGATCTCTACAGATACAGACCCTTTGTTAAATAGTAAGATCCTTTTTGTTTGAACCAAAAACAGCCCCAATATCGCCATTGCTAAAGCCACCAGACTCCATTTAAATAAACAGTAATTTTATCATTGTGACACACACTTCATTCAAAGCTGACAGAACAAAACGAAACTCACATAAACCATCTTGGTTTGTCTTTCCACTGTTCTAATAATCACCGACTACTGGTCGAAATAAACCTTTAATTCAAGTTAGATGTGAAAAGTGAGAGGATGGACAGACATCAGAGAAGCAGCGGGATAAAACAGTTTTTGGAGCTAAAATATTTTCACATCTAACTGGGTGAATTAAGAGTTTATTTGACCAAACAAGAGCTGGTGATTGTTGAAACAGTGGAAAGATGAACCAAGGCAGTTTTTGAGAGTTTTGTATTGTTTGTATTTGTTAGTATTGTTTCCTTCGACTTTGAATGAAGTGTGTTTTCTTATGACAAAAAAAAAAAAAGCCATTTTGGGGCTGTTTCTAGGTAAACAATTGGATCTCACTCTTTAACAAATAGTTTTAGCTCTGTAGGGATCCTTTCCATAATGTTGTCAAACATTTAGAATTTAGAATAACAGTCTGAGCCTGTCAGTGGCAAAAACAAGCACGTTTAGTGGATGTGCATTAGGGCTGCCACGATTAGTCAACTAATCGATGACTAATCGACTATTAAAATAATCGGTGACTATTTTAGTAGTCAACTAATCGTTTTGAGTCATTTTTCATAGAAAAGTACTGTTAAAGTACCTCAAAAAAATCTTATTGCAGCTTCTTACGTTCAAATATTGGCAGCTTTACACACTCTCCCATGATGGTGAACTAAAACCCTTTGGTGTGAGTACAAAACAAGACATTAGATGACATAATTTTGGGGTTTGGGAGAGACAGACCGACATTTTTCAACATTTTAAGACATTTTTCGATAAAATGATTAGTCGACTAATCGAAGAAATAATTGACAGATTAGTCGACAATTAAAATAATCGTTAGTTGCAGCCCCAATGTGCATTGGAGGTATATTTGCCCAAAGTGGTGACATTGCAGCGTGTTTCGTGGCTTCTGGCTGTAGTGCTCTCGCTCAATACTGGACCAGTTTCAAAAATTTGTTCCCATTGGTCACTTAGACACAAAAACATGAAACATCCAGGTTGAAAAAATCAAAAGATACCATTTAAGGGGCAACTGCTGGAAGCTCTTTGTATTTATTGTGTATTTTTGAACAAACAATATGCTTGTTTATCAATGGAATCTGACAGATAGTGACAAGCCATTGCTCCTTCCATTCTACTCTCTGTCTTAAATAAATTCAGTTTTAAATATTTTCCTCCCTGTGGGATCTCGACGTGACTTTCAGCCAAAACTGTGTTGCAGCTACATGCATTTCCTCTTGGTAGCAACTATAGCGGCTTTGTGGTCGGCTCCACAATGACTGTGACCTCACCCCCCTGGTGACTTCTCTATGCGTGGCCTTTACCCTGCCAGTGTCTGGGTGCGCTAGTGTACAATGGTACAGAAACCTGCTGTGCTTCAGGACGTGTGTCATTCTTAACATCCCGCTTTCATCTGTATGGGAGGCCACGCTCGGCTGCAGCTGCAGCTCTGGATCTCCATGTTTACTGCGTTTCATTAAGATAGCGTGTTTTGAGCAGCAAAGACATTCTTAATAAGATTTAGTGTATGGAGTGTGATTTACATGAACAAGCTTTTGTGTGTCACGTAACACACAATGCTCTTGAATGACGCTGGTCAGTGTGTGGTCTGACGAAAAGCTTCAAAAGAAAAACTCCTCGGCGCAAAGCTCTACTGTAGATTACACAACTATTTCAACACTTTGAATCTTTCAAACCCGACTAATCTTAATGTCAAGTGCACCACATAAACAGTTTTACAAATCCAGCCTGTGGTGTTTAGCTCACACTTGTGGAAATGACACATTACTCTTGACCAAGAATAAACTGAGTGGTGATTGGTGTGTACATGTCCTACATCTGCAACCTCTGGGAAACCTTCTGCTGTGTTTGTGTTTCAGCTGCTAGCAGCAGTTACTGTTAGTACGCTCCCTGAGAGAGAGCCTGGGCTATTTTGTGAGCCGGAGGAGATGGCGAGAAGAGCAAACATACCTCCCTCCACCTGTTGGCCTTCCAAGTGGGGCATCCCCGCGCCCGACAGGCCTTCTGTGTCCGCGGCCGAGGCAGATGACTGCAGTGTTCCTCCTCTATTTTGGTTTGGTTCTGATAAACACAGGCTATCTCCCGCTGCTTGGTCCCCCGACCACAACTCACTGAACACTGGAGAGGGAAGAGAGAAGGGGGATGGGTGTTGGGTGGAGAATAAGACAAAAGAAGGGCATGTTAGCTGAAGAAGATCATAGCTTTCAGTATCTACTGATAGTGGTCATAATCATGGATACAAAAAGGTATAACCAAATGTAATATTTAAATGCTGTGAGAACCAGGGATAAAATTTGCCTCTCGAGAATGGAGACAAAAAGGAGCTCAACAAAGCCATTGAAATAAACATTGGTGAATTACAAAATGCTTTTCTCAGATCATTTAAACCTCAACTCATGAGCACTCAGTTCACCCGACAGCTTCCTTGTTGCATTTCATGGCCAAGTGAACACACTGCAAACAAATCTAACTAAACAACTTAAATGGATTTCACCAAAAGCTTTTGTCAAACACTCACACGCTGATGGAATGCAGCCAACTATTTAACCTGTAAACACAGGAATTACTTTTAGAGCTGCTGTGAACGGCAGAGGCCGAGGCAACAGGAAGAACAGACGCAAAGTGAAACACGGATGCATGGCGAGACAATCATCTGGTACGAATAAGGTACTCAGAAGCACTTCAGGAGAGCTCGGGAAACGACGACGAAGAAGAAAGAGGAAAAAAAACACGATGAATAAAAACCAGACACCCTGATGACAGCTCTGAAACAGGCCTGAGATTGTAGATGAAAATATTCTAGAGTCTTCAGTCCCCATGAGGCCAGACAGCAATTAGGGTGCCCGCTATTTCTGCTTGACGAGTGAGCGCCCCCATACAAAGCCACTCCAAAAATGGCGGCTGGAATCGAATACACAAGACGAGGAGAGTTGCATTTTGTCTTAGCGTATTTTCCAGTCCAGATAATAAACATAATATTGCATTGTCCCCTAATTATGATCTCAGAATGTTGCATAACACCAAACACACACATTTTTTTCCTGTGTGCTCATAGTACCAATCATACGACAGATGATGGACCATGGAAACCTAAATATCTTCTAGGATTTTGTCATTTCTTTCTCCAGTTTCTAGAAGCTACAAGCCATTTCTTATTTAAAAAGAATACTTCTGATCAAGGTTTGAGTTTCTATTTGAACCCTTCAAACAAAGCCAGCTCCAGCCTTTTCTTCTTAAGTGTGGTGCGGGCTGTGGTTGACACTGCACACACACGCATCATACGCATTGTAATTACCATGGCATTTTAAACACAGGGCTGGCTCAGCTGACGGAGAACATCAAAGCAGAGGCCGGAGCTGAGTGACTAGTCCTGAGCATGGCAGATTCACATACCCGCTGTGCACACTCACTCAAAAATGATAACAGAACTCCCTCTACCTCAGACAAGAGCAGAGACAGGCAAACATTTTGGAGGTGAGGAGGGAGAGGGGGGTGAGGTGGAGGGCAAGCCCCTCCTTACGGCTGTAAAAGCAGGAGGAAAAAAAAAGAGACCGGAAAAAAAAAAGGGAGGAAGAAAGGAAATCGCAGCCATACGGGCTGCGCTCCCCCAGCTGAACTGTATCTGCATTTCAACGGTGGGAGAAAAGACGCTATACGGCGAGGTGCTCCTCCCTCCGCCCTGCCAACCTCATCTGTCAGCCATTAGTTAATCAGGGCTGGTAACACAGAGCACAGAGAGCTGGCACAGCTCGTGGGACCAGAGGACAGCTTCACCTCTGAGAGCAAGAAGAGGGCAAGGACTCAGGGACCTCTGCTTCACCGATCTACAGCTGGGCTGCTTCACTCACCAGCACCCATTCAGGTAAGACTATTCCACTTATCACTTACTTTCAGCCGCTACAAGTGTGACATGTTGCCATCTAGTTGCTTGAAAAATAATGGTGCATGTATTTGGAAAATGTCAAATGTAAAATGGATGGTTTGAATGTCCTTTTAAAGCTGGTTCCTTATTATTATTACTGCTTGGTAATCTGATAGTATGTGGTGCCTTGTACTCATGTAAAGTGACTTTATCTGAACTTTAATATGTCATATTCAGCTTAAACAGATTATGCGGGTGCTCTGGTGTTACTCAAATGTGTTGCTGAGGTGTGAGACCAGGTGTTTTGAATATATGGAAAGATTCTCACTTTAACGTGAGGAGAGGAGATGAGCGACTCCTTGAGCAAAAACACATAAATCAATGGGTCACACGGGAAATGAAACACTCTTGAGACAGATCTGCCCGCCCACATTGTCCCAGCAATTAATTTCACATGATGAGGCAGGTTAAATCTACTATAATCCGGTGAGGTCCATCTTGCGGATTACTATAAAATGGGATGACTCAACTGCTTTTGTGAAACAAGTTTCCTCCGAGCAGAGCAGAACTTCTGCACAGAGACACATAATTGATATTTAAAGCCATCCATAATGAACAGGCAGCTCTAAATTATTCTACTTAGTGGCTCCAAAGCGGCTCCCTTGATTTCACAGCTCTGGAACAAATCACATAATTGAGTGCGAAACCAGCCCCAGCTAATTCATGACTTTTCTACGTGCTATAAAACCATAAAACAGCCTTTGGAGTTTCGATGTCTGACTTGGATTCAGCCAACAGAATGTGATTTCACACAGGCAGATTTCTTCTAACAGGATAACCAGACTGATATCAGATACTTTTTGTGAGCATTATTGTCTTTGTCTAGGACTGGCAGGCGTCAACCTCGACATGACCCCACCCACTGCTTCACTGTGAACAGGTAAGCCAATAGGACACATGGAAACTGTTAGGCATCCAAGAGAAACTCCACTAGAGTTTAAATATCTGTCACTAAGCCAATATGGCCATCAGAGCAGCTAACACTGTACAGTACCTCACACAGAGAAGGCAAACTCCACAAAACCAACAAAGATCAGAACTGCTTTGTGTGTACATGTGCATTTATTTGATCACTGATCGCTACAGCCTGCTGCAGTGCATGAAAACATTTATTACTGTGAGAACTATAATTATGCTACAAAGGTTTTTTTTTGTTTGGTGATGAAAGCAGAATCGAGGGTTTTGAAAACAATGGTTTATGTCGGGGCTTCGAAATCAAAAAGAGCCTCGTAAAGATCATAATGTGAGTTCTGCCAGACGTCAGGTTGTAATAAATGTGATGTGATAAATGCCAGATCAGTTGTAAAGATACCTGTATTTAACATTATTGTTTGACATGCTGTTTTTTCACCTTGCTTCTTAACCACTCTGATAATGTCCTGCGAAATAATTAAATTATGAACAGGACTACAGCCAGGTTAGAAATAGACCGTGCACGCTGAGACGGAATAGCGCATTATGAAGTGTAAAGGTTGTTAAAAGCCAATTTAGACCACAAATGAGTCTTTTTTTGTGATGTTTCCTATATTTAGTGATTCTAAGTGAGACCATATCTTAAAATGTGAGAGCCAAGGTCGAATTCCAATCACATTGCAGCACGCTCGCAATGCAAAAGGATGGTAATACCAAGCATATGGTAACTGTAGTTACATAGACTCTTCAAAGGAGCTCAGTGTTGACCCGGAGCAAGAACAAACTTGCAAGTGCAGACTGTGAAGGGAGTGTAGAATTATACCCTGGGCTACATGTTGTCAAGGCTGTGAGATACAGAAAGAAAAGATAACTGCTCTTTATAGTCGACCATGCAAAATCTTAATTTATCTGCACACCGAAATCAGGCAGGGAGCAAGTAGTAATAGTTGGGAACTGAATGCACTTTAAGATAGCGTCGTGTCTTTTGTTAAAGCTTAATCACCATGTTCTCTGGTGCATAGATTAAACTGCAAATCAGAGAAAGAGGGAGACAAGACGGGGGGGGGGGGGGGGTAAAAGGTTCACAGAACATTCAGGCTGCTTCTCTGTTCATGGTCTTGTTTTGCAGGGAGGTTTCAAAGACAGAAGTCAAAACAACACATGTTGTCAACATGGGAACAGCTGGTAAGAGCGGCGTCATGGGGCAGAGGAATGTCAAGAGTCATAGATCTTTTATCCATCAGGCCAAAATAGCTACCCGGACTTGTTTGAAACCACGCACGGGAGCAGTGTGAAATTTATACATCCAACTCACCTCACACTAACCTTTACTAACTTTATCCATGACCAATCTCACAACATGCTTTGAACTATAGAAACCAGATGATGAATTTAAAAAAGTACATGCAAATATATCCACGAGCAAAATACAGATATCCCTTGCTGACAGAACAGTCCAGTGCAGTGATGGATTTCAGCTGTGACAAGTTGATTTTGCCGTATTATTCATCGCAGGATGGGACTGATTGTGTGATGTGGAAATAATTTCCTGCCTCTGTCAATGCAGTTCCTGACAGACAGCTGCAGGAGCTGCAGCGTACTTCTGATTGGCGAAAACTAAACAGTATATTCTGCGCTCCATGCCAAGTATGACTTTGCCATCTTTTAAGAGTTAAATAAACAACCGGTTGAGTAGGCATATACAGTTTCTCCAACACAGTTTCCTTTTTAAGTCAACACCACTCAGAAAAGATACACCAAGAAACCATAAGTCAAAACCAAATGACAAAACAGACGTGTTTTTTCGTCTGTCTAAACATTCCACTGAGAGCTTTTTCCATTACCGTGTTATACTGAAACATGCAGCGCTGCTCGAATCAGTGTTCTGCTGCAGATGGGAACGAGGGATAACTTTAGAAAACTTATTATAAAGACAGAACTTGAAATATACAACAGACCAGCCGTAAGGTTATAAAATAGCGACCTTTGGCACAGAACGTTCAAGTCTGAGTCCCTCTTCCTGCTAAATGTTGCACAGCTGCTTTTCTAATCTGTCATAGCAGCCAGCTTGCCACAGCTTGCATACAGGGAAGTCTGGAAAAACTCCAAACGGGATGATCCTGACCTTGCATTACAAGGACAAGAAAGATAAAATATAGAGCAAGTGATACAAGAGAAGAAGAAGATTTTTTTACATTGTGTTTTCATAGTTTAAAAAAAAAAGGAAATGGATGGAAATCAACACCTGGTATGTGTGTCTTATTACCACATATCCAATATCCAATTCATGGCAGCATTATAGAGGCAACAGGGAGCTTTTGGTACTTAAATCCAAATTGCAGTGTTTACCAGAATTGCTGTTGCTTTTTATACATTACCACCCAAACCCCTTTGTCCACTGTGCCTCTTTGAAGTAGTGCTAAACCTGTGCCTGATCTCAGCCAAGTCCATGGGTCCTTGATGTCAGACAAAGGCCTCCATCAGAGGAAAAATCAACCCAAAACTAAACAAATAAATAAATAAAAGCAGTTATTCCTGACATATCCTGCCAACCCAGTCGCTAGAAAAAATGCTGGCATATACGTTTCTGCAAACTACAGATACATTTTGCACGTTGTCATGTAGCAGATACGTTGAAACTTTACATTTCAACAACACTGTGGTTCACATGTGGTTAGGGTTAGGCACAAAAACTCTTGGTTATGGGTGGCACAATGGGGGGCACAATCTCGGCAGGAAACCAAGCAAGGGATCGCTACAAAACATCCACGCTTGGTGCCTAAAAATCTGCTGGAAACAGCAACGACTAGCTAAACACACAGCTGGTTTTGTTGTTTTTTGGTCTCGAACAGTGGTCTGCAGCTTGACAGCCATCTTGCTTAGGTGTAGCACCATCCACCATGTTCCCCTGATGACAAAATCAACATGTAGATTACATCTCTTCAGACGTACAAATGTAAAGTATTCGTGGTTTGCAGAAATGTAAAATGCCAAAACTGTCTTCTGGCGACTGGGCTGACGCTGCCTGGTCAATACACGTCAAGCTCAGCTACAGAGGATCTTCATCTGTCTACAACATCAAAAACAAACATCAGGTTTTGGCTTCAGCCCGTCAGACTAAACAAGGAGGGCCTTCTGTAGACTCAACGGTTTTCAATGATGGTAAACTCTCAAAACAAGAGTTGGTAAGTAACAAAAGATAGAGGCATTGGTAATGTTCATTGTTGGGGTTGATATTAAGCTATACAAAGAATAAGAGAATAAAAAACACACACCTCATGGAATTATAGCACTTTGAACATTAAACTATTTTTGTTATCATTGGTTTTTGTTTGCATGTCACTTATTTGCACTATTTTTCAGTGTCTCATAAACAAAACAATTAACCAAAAATAATTGGCCGATTAATTCACAATGACTAAATCCTTCAGTGCAGCCTTAGAAATAATCTGTGCACAAATACTCAAGGGTGGATTTTTCCTTTGCATGTTGGTGTCTTTTACTATTAAGCGGAAATTACTTCGATGAATGGTGCATCAGGCACTGACTGACATACTGGAATTTCCTCACATCTGTGGACCAGTGGCCTTGCTAACATAGAACCATTAGAAACAGACCCGACAGGTAGCTAACTCACAAGGAAAGTGCAGCACACGCAAACTTAAATAGTACGATACAAGTACAGCTAAGTCTCTGACCCTCTACAGTGCAGCTAAACATCACACAGTCTTGTATGTTGGAGTTGAAATGGAGGGCTATTAGCTCCTTGTTACCTAAAGTGGGCTTGAACACCTAATCTATCACTGCCTCTCCCTTAAGAGGGCGGAAAAAGCTCAAACTCCATTTCACTCCATCAACTTGATACCATCGACAGGCCCAAACAGGACCAGGCCCCAGCAAGTCTGACGCGGTAGCCTCATGTGAGAAGAATACATATTTAAGTGGAGTCTAAGAAGCGACTCCTAGAGGCTTAAAAACACTTTATAATACCTGGCCGACGAGTTGAGGAAAAGCAGGCGCTCTACCTGTGTCAAAGTGAGGCCATGTTCCCTATTATTCGATGAGCCTGGGCTACACCGACCTAAATGCTTCCAGACTTTCACGCCCTGTCTCCTCTCATTCCATCTCACTGCATCTGCTCCTAACTCAGATCACCCACAAAATAACATCTAGCCTCACTAGATGGGCTGCTCTCTTAATTTCTTCCAATGCCCTGCACAAACGCACTGTGGTTCCGAGTCAACTCTGATTCCTTCAGATACGGTTTTGCTCCTACAGGCATTAATATCACCGTTTAACTGCTCTCTAAGCTACAATAAATAGTGAGGATGTTTATGCAGGTGCTGGCAAACAAAATCTATGTTACGGTGGGTAATATGTTAACTTTATGTTATCCGACTGCTTGACCTACACAAGCCTTCCATTCCTAATGTGAAAGCCATGCTGTGATCCAAATATTTTGAATCTTCAGATAACATCTCGCAGCATCTGGTTTTCTGCCTCCCAAGTCTTAGTGGTTTGCCAGAATCTGCAGGCCATAGTGCTTGACTTTTAACCAGCAAATCATCAACTGAACTATTTTGCTTTCTCTCAAAAGGCCGAATTGAAACATTATCTCCCGACTCAGATTTAAATTAAAGCCATGACAAGAAGAAGGGGGGACCTTCCAGCCACCGCCTCGATCGCTCACACTCGACTGGCATATGGGCAGCATCAGGAAACGCAAGCCCCAATGATGTCACGACCGTCTGACCCCGGGGTGACAGGTTTGGAGGGTGTTCTTGCCCACTGCCCCCCAGGCCAAAGTCAAGTATGTCAACGTTGTGCATGTGGGTTTCATTTGAAGCAGCGTGATTAGTTCACAGACGCTCAACTGCGACCCCCCCTTCCTCCTCCATGGGAAACCCACTCTCGACAGGAAACGGTATGTTTTTGTTAGCAACAAACAGGCATAAATTACAAAAATGGAGCCTCGGTTGCCAATTCATCACACACAGCCTTATTGTTACTGCTCGCACACGTTTGACATCGACATTGCTTTTAAGGTAATTACTATTAGTTAATGATATTTGCATTCCTGATCGTTTATGTTGAACTGTGTCTGCAATCATGAATTTGTGCAATAAATGTGATAATTGCTTCGTGTCTTTTCTTCTTTATATATGACAAATGTGTTTTGATGATTTGGAAAATGAACGCAGCTTTGACGACTATCAATCAAGATAATAAATGATTAAACATCCAGGGAGAAAAATGGAGGCAGATTACTTTGGGGAAACAAACTAAAGCAAAGATTTAATTACATTTAAATTGTACTGCTGTTCTGTTAGTGAATGCCAACATATAAAATTACTCTTGTTGGTCAAATGTTTTTGAAGGAGTAATGCACATTTGTGAATATTGTCAAGATGGTAGCATACCATCATTAATAAAGCCATTACCTCTTAACAAGGTTTATTTCCAGGATTTTAGCCTACGTCTGGAACACGAGAGGAAATTTAACGACTTGTCAAAAATGTCTTACAAGTAATGATATCTGTAGCGTAATAAATACGTGAACTAATTTCCCAAGAGGTGATTAAGCAGTATGAATAATGAGGATTCTTTCTCGTGTTTTCATGTGTAAGATACATTTAAGAATACATGTATATATTGACGAGCTGCTGCTGCAAACTGATGTGACTGATACTGCCGGTGCAAGTTTTTTTATTTCGCATAGGCCTGCTACGGACAGAAGAGGCCACTGCACAAGGTAAGACGCACTCGGAAGCCATGGGAGATATTTTGACAATGTTACATAATACAAGAACCCCCGGACTACTTTATCCTCCTCTGGCCTCTGGAAGAGCATCCCCCACACGTTTGCCATTTCACTAAGACAACGTTTAATTTTTGGTTCCATAAAAAGATTAAAATGTTTAAAAGATTGTATGAATGCTTGCTGTAATATCTGATAGAGGGGTTGGTGTATAAAGGTAATTTGATAGCCAATGTTTGCCTCTAATTTAAGTCATTTAGTTTAATTACGTGTATGCTTCACTACATAGAGCTATGTTAAAACTCTGCTGGTTAATTAAAGGTTTGCATTTGTATATTCTTGTAATATGATCTGTATTGAGTGGTTTGAAGGCTATGGTAAAGTATTTACTTCAGTTACTACAGTATTTTAATATACAACCTGATATATTCTCACACAGGTGCTTTAAAAAGCTATGTTAATGTGTGTTTTCCTTCAACGAGTGACCTCAGGACAATACCAAATACATAATTCAATAAGCAGCTTTCTGTAAATACTAGCTTTCCAGGGGCTTTCTCTTGGATCTCCTCAGCTAAACAACCCTTGCCAGCATGCATTAATACCAATTATTGTTGTAGTAAAAGTAAAACTTTGTCGGTCTCCTGCCAAATGCGTTACAGAGAGCTCCATTAATGCAATGGTAAACAGATGTGCCACCCAGCGCCAAAGTTTGATTTGGACCGTATATGTTTTCTCCAGGGAGATTACAAAATAAAATGTGAAAACGCATAAAAGGAAAAGGCCTGCAGGGTTTTTACACAACGTTATGCAGAGGTATGTGAAGTGCTCCAGATACTATAGACGCAGATTTTAAGTATGCCCCCCAAAGACTGAATTATTATAAGGATTACTGAAAAAGGCTGCTATGAAGTCAATTGAGGGTCAAATACCAAAATACCACATAATGACCTACAAGTCAAGTTCTTGCTATGAGCTGTTTACAGTACCTCACCTACACACTATACACTGCATAAACTGTACTATGCATGCACCGCAGCATATCACTGTACTATGAAACTACTGTGTATAAAAGAACTGCTTTCCACTCTTAAAGCAATAAACTATAATCTAAATGTTACTTTTCTGCAGTGAACTGTGTCTTATTTTGTTTTCCCATCCTGTACTGCTGCTCCCCAGAGAGACATCTGCAGGATTTATATGTGTTCATAACCTAGCATAAGTCGAGCTCAGCCTGTTGAGTACAAAGCAATTGCTCAAGCTGTTAAAGGTACAGTCCTGTATTTTGTTTGCCGGCAAAATATCGCATTGAGAAACAACACAAATGTCACAGTTATGTTTCTTTAATAATCTTTACAATGGGAGAAAGCTAATTCAACATGTTTATGTATTTATGCACGTGAATGAAATAAATAGCAAAAAAAAAAAAAGAACAACAACCAACCAAAATATGCAAAATAAAATAGAGTTGTCCCATTGAGTTTGGCAACTTTGCACCATAGGGTTAGAACAATTGAAGGAGTGGGTGTGAAACTGCCATGGCTGAGGAGTCTTGGTTGTAGTGGAAGTCTTGGTTGAGAATGACACACACACACACAGCGAGAAAAGCAAAGGAACAAAGAAGGAGACTGCATACATCCTTACTGAGAGGATGCCGACATAAATACAGACCCAACTGCAACACTTCACCTGAAATATGTGTCACGATAGTTTCACGTTGCCTTAACCAAAACATAATTCACACGTCACAGTTTAAAACTGCTCGCAGGAGCCTGAATCTGCAAAGCTGCACCACCACTGCAAAGTGTCAGAGTGCCTGACTCAGAGTTAAACACAGACTGTACATGGCAAAAATACTGTAACTCCTGCTTTGAGTGAGCTGCACATTTGCTGGGATAAGTAATAAGTTGTCACAGAGCTTTTAAACTCTGACCTTAAGGTGTAACTTGATGCCTGGCTGAACAGCAGTATGCAATTGCTTAATTGCACCTGCAATCACATCTATCAGTGATGTCAAGGTGCACTGACACACCATGGAGTACACCTCTACATCACTGCAGCAAGGCAGGGGTTAAAGGGATAGTTTGGGTTTTCTCAAGTGAGGCTGTATGGGGTCAATAGTCAGTGTATTACATGCAGTAGATGTCTGTAGGCGTGGCCCCAGATTGGAAAAGCATTAGGAGAGCTGACACGGAAGCTGGACAATGTACTGCTGTGGAGGGGGCAGCAACAAAACATATTTTAGCCACTTAAAGATGTCCCACCTAAAAAAAAGTATACGCTATACCACCAAACCCCATTGACAAAAACAGTCATTTTGGCTTGTTGTATACAGCAGCTGCTGGTTTACCGCTGCCTCATTCGGTTGGTTAGTTTGTGCTATTTTGTGACTGAACTAATCCTTTTAAATGCCAAAGTCACACAATAACACAAACAATATACATTTTTGAATCAGTGGTAGACCAGCAGCTCCTGTGTTTAGGAATGCTAAATCACTGTTTTTCTCAATGGAGTCTGGCTTTGAAGAGAGCACAGATGACGGCTTCAGTTCCTCGTCGGAAATTGTTGTTTGACAATAAGATAAAGCTAAAACTTGCTAAATAGGTGGCTTTAGGTGGCTAAAATAGATTTTATAACTGACCCACCCACAGCAGTACATTGCTTAGCTTCCGTGCCGACTGACATCTACTGTACTGTATGTGACACACTGAGTACCTCAAACAACCCCACTTCAAAAGCTCTGAACTGTCCCTTTAAACACCAAAGGTCAGAAAAAACAAGATTTTCAGCAGGTGTTTAGTTGCTCTTTAAGGCTATAACAAGTAAAAGCAATAGGAGCAGCTTTGTTGGACCTTATTATTGAGATAAAAATCTGCTCTGCACGCTTTATTCTGGCCGACTAGCCCGGGAGATTCAGACGTATATAATGTTGTGATGCAGTAAACTGCCAAGTATTAATAGTTTCAACCTGCTTGCTTATCCCAGTGGCATGATGTTTCAAGTTCACACTGGAAACAAAGCTGGCTGTAGATTCTGAGAATGTATGTGACTCAGTACAACAGGGCCAAAGCCACTTATACGGGATTGTTACCCATAAGCCTTTATGGTTGCCCTCGGAGTGTTGATATCACTGATCAGGACACATGGCTGCAGACACTGACGGAAGTGGCCCATCATCTTTGCATTGGTAGCGTTCAGGTGACGTGTGTATAATGACAAATAATTCAAGTAAAGTGTTGCATCAATGTAGACTGGAACAAAACATTAAAGCTGCAACAATTAATAATCTACTGTAAACAAATAAATAATTTTCATTTGAAAAAAAAAAAAAAAAAAAAAAAATCCTTCAGAAATACAAAAACTGGCCAAAGGAATAAAGAGACACAGCAACAAATGACTCGAACTTTATAAGGCGGAGGTATCTGTGTGCTTTAGTTTGCTTTATGGACGACGATGAAAGCTGAAAAGAGAGCGTCTCGATGATAACCCCGATTTACTGCACGGACAGTTTCGTGTTCAGTAAGCTGCGCTGATGCTGCTTACCATTGACAGAATAAATAAATTCATTCTAAGCCTGGAAATATGATAAAACTCTTAATCTTCATGATACCGACAATGCACCATTATATAATGTTAAATTCAATAGCACCTTATCATAAAGAATATTAACATGACTATGAATTGCATTTTAAAGTTGCTGTTTTTGTTCATGCACTCATCCAAAGTGCCCCCCCGACAACCATTTTTGTGACATTTGACAAAAACAACTGTTGTGCCCGATGGCTTGATTGTATATTAAGTAAGAACCAGGTATAGGAAAATGAATGGTAATTACAGTGTAGTTAAAAGCATTAGGCCTGTTTTCCTATGTGATACAGACTACATCATATACTGTTAAATATACTGTTGAAACTTAAAATAACAGTTAATATCTTAAGATATTGCAATTCTGCATTGTAAGGCACTTACTTTTAACGTAGTTTTTGGGATATTATTTTTTCAGATGTATTTGTATCTTTTGTTTGATAGTTTTATTTACTTCTGTGATCATTTAAAATAGTTTACCCTGACAGAGATGAAGCCATTCTAAATTGCAATTCAACTTAAGTAAAAAAGACATTATCAAAAATACAAATGAAACATGTTTTGAAAATATTTTCCTCTGTACAAACTGTATGTACTCATCGAGAGATACGAGAGGTCTGACCAAGAGCACCAGCGAAAATATTAAATAGAATATTCAGTAACCAAAACTAGCTACTCGAAAAATAAAATCATACTGTACAAAGATACACATACAAAATGCACCGACAGTCATTTGTTGCTGTTCAATAAAGGTCATAATATTAACTCTTATACACAAATATACACTTGTGTACTTGGGATACAGGGTGAAGACAGCAATAACAACACAGAACATTTACTTCACGCCTCATATATGAAATAAATATGTTCTAGAGTTACGCTTCTACAAATATATGGCATTGCTGGACAACACTGTCCTGATTTATGGGTCTTAATTTGGAGCCTTAGCTCGAAATGGGATCCATGTGTTTTTAATGATCCCTTAAGTGGAGCAGCATTGTGTTTTTGTGTATTTTTTTTTTCTTGATTCTAATCAGCACCATGCCACTGCAGGGCCCATCTGGGTGGGCTGAAGCTGAGCTAGCCCACAGTGGCGCTAGATACCCAGCGCTCACTCCGGGATCTCCTACAGTGTGAGGCTAAAGACACACTCAGTGCACACGTCTGAAGTCATTTTAGCACACGATGTCTACTCACAGTGACGCGCCCTCAGTGAGGAAGATAAGTGTTGGAGGAAAACGAGTTAGTACTATCGTACCGGCTTCCATGGTCGGCGGTGCCAGGAGGCAGAGCCTGGGCAGGGCTGCAGGTTGCATTGCTCCATGTCGGGCGGCTTGTCGAGGATGTCACAGTTGTAGTCGTTGAGCCTCTGGCCGTTGGGCCTTTGACAAACCACCAGGCGGGTCCTCCTTCCTCCACCGCAGGTCTGGGTGCACTGAGGATAGCAAACAAAACATTCTGTTTAATGATGTTATAGTTTCAGCAATGACTTTATAACAGCTGTTTCAGACTGAGGTTGGACGAATGCCTGTCTTTGGTACAACAAGTGATAAGACAGAGACAGACAGACAGACAGAGAAGACATAACAGACGATAAAACACAAAAACATGTATGGGAAATGTAACAAGGTTCACAATGAGTGAGTGGAAGAGTATGACAGAGTATTTCCAACTCTAAATATAACCTCACCTCTCCCCAGACGCCGTAGTTCCACAGAGGACAGGGTCCAGAGTCGCAGCCCTTAGACTCGGCAGGTTTAACCCTCTCATCACAGTAGCTGTTGCTGCGTCCATCGGCATCCTGACAGACCACCACTCGCCTCTGGAAGCCTCCTGCACAGGTACTGGAGCACTGCAGGGCACACAGTGTGTCAATGAGGCTACGATACATGCATACGCAAAGGTACAACAGATGCTTTGTGCATAAAAGGCCTAGTATGAGTAATTAAACACGACTTCTTAGTAAGATGATTGGGATGATTGGGATGGCTGGAATGGACGAAACTCAACTTCCATTCATTCATTATTCGTACTACTTATCCCAGGTGACATCACAGGGCTGACACATAGAGATAGACAACCATTCACACTCATATTCACACCTACGGCCAATTTAGAGTCACCAGTTACCCTAACCTGCTTGTCTTTGGACTGTAGGAGGAAGCTGGCAAACACAGGGAGAACATGCACACTCCCGCACAGAAGGAGCCGGCCGTCAAGCCTCTTGCTGTGAAGCGACAGTGCTAACCACTGCATCACCGTGCCGCCCATTCAAGCCTCAGTTAATAATTTTTTTCTGACACTAATTACTTTATCCCACAGTTTTCGATGCTCAAGTTTTCAGCCAACATGCATGTCTGGTCCTTAAATTCAGGTCCTGACTTTTAAAAAAAAATTGTTGGGAAACAATCTATCCCAGATACATGACAAGTTTTTATCATGTCATTAAGTTCTACTTGATGAAGAAGGCTGTGTGATATGATGGAAAGCTCCAGCAAACGCCAGTAGTCTATCATCTAGCATATTACGGCATGGTGAAGGATTTTACAGATTCTGCTGAAAGATATAAGGTAAGAAATAAGTGTTTACAAACCAGAAAAGGGTGCACAAATATAAACACAAACACATATGCGACACACAACCTGCTGAATTTACTTGAGCAGAGCTACACTGTTCAAAAAGACCCTCCAAACATGGAAAACATCAGTCCATGACGGACAGTCTCGAACACTGGGCAACACAGCCTTCAACAGAGCAGTAGGTGCACTCTGCATCCAATTAAAATGACACATCCCCACTGTCAACGGGAGTGAGCACATTCAGTGCTCTCTATATGTGAGGGAGGACAGCGCACAGTGAGACTCAACAGCAGTGCTTCCAGTCAACTTCATTATGTGAGACTGAACAGGGCAGTGGGATGAATGCCTCTGCTGGGGGGGAGGGAAAGGTTGGTGTCAGGAGAATATAACAAAGTTCTTGTCTTGGCTTGGCTTTAAAGATAAAACCCAACTAAACATCTATGGCTTTCACACAAACATAAACTAGATCTCAAAAGTCAGTTTCACAGTAGAATAATCAGGTCTTTGGCCAACATTAGCTGCAAAATGTTGTCAATTATCCTCCAGCATGGAGCAGATTTTGTCTTAAAAGCTGGGCTCTGTTTAAATGAAAACTTAAACGAAACTGAGCACACACAAACAAATATGAAAACATGAGCACAATCTCAGCGTGAAAAACCACGTACCATACAACAGCAACAGATTTAATCAACCAAAAACTGAAGGCCCTCAGGCATCCTGGAGGTGATTATGGGTGACATTAAAAGCAAGAATCACCCATTACACCTCCATCATGTGAGGCAAAAAATTGCTCTTTGCTCTATTTGCTCTAGTGTTCGGATAAGGTCTGTTCTGGGTACACAAGAGCAATTTCATGGCAAAACATATGCCAAAAAAGGCACCATGCAAGCGAAACTATACACAGGAGCCCCTATTCCAACTGCACCAATGCACCTAATTTGGCACAAGCAGATTCCTTGCAGATGTGAAAATACCAGACACGGTTAAACACAAAAAAAAGACCTTGAGCCTGACAAAAAACCCGCATTGTGCCTGCTTTTTTGACAATTTGATTCAAGGCCAACGACATTAAGAGAATCTGGAACTGCCCCAAACCATGTGAGTGTGTTCCTGCCCAATCAATTTCAGACTAAGTATCAAAGCTCTACCTTGCGGTAATTTAGAATATTTCTTGGTTACACAGCTGTATAGAGTGTCTATACGTACACTGACACACCATATACATATACATATACACTCTGCAGTCCTTAGCATTACATCCTGTCCTTTGGTGCTGTTTGTAAAGTCCTTGACCATGTATGGCCCTCTGCCCTGAGAAATGAAAACATCTGCTACCTGCAAGTGTGTTCACAAGAGTGTGTTTACAGACACACATGAACACAGTCTTCATGCAAACATGGTATACATACTATGTATCATGTTGGCCAAACATAAAAACATCTAATTCTTCATTGGCTTTCTAAAGAAAGTCATGTTAGGTGTGCTAACAGGGAATCAGGCTCGATAAGAAGATCTTAACTGATAGTAAAGGATGCAATGTCCACCTAGGATTTCTAAAATGATTCTTCCACAATGCAAAATACTTCTGCACATCCATATTTCCCCAAAGATCACATGCTGAACATACTGCGCCCCAGGGTCCGGTCCTCCACTGGTTGTCTGCTGAGGGCACATTCCAGCTGCTGTGCCCAGGATGGCGCCCTGGGTCCTGAGGATATCCGTAGGGCTGGTCGTTGATGCGCTGACGGTGGTAGATGGAGGAGCAGGGTACAGCGGTGCATTCTTGTTCTGTCGCAGGTTTCTCATCCGGGTCACAGAAAGACTGATCCACTGGCTGGTGGTAGTTAGAGCACACCACCTGTCTGGTGCTTCTCCCAACGCCGCAGGTCACTGAACACTGGGGACGGGGGAGAGCAAGGTGTTTAAAACCGAGGTGAGGGTTCAGGACTTATTAAACTACTGATTTAACAAATAAACAGTAATTTAGTCTTCAAAAAGAATTCCCATTTTCCTCTAATTCTGTCACAAATAAGATTTTTGTAGGAGATTTTCCAGGTTCTACATCAGCCCATGGTTTGGGGACTGTTGTTTTTATTGACTGCTGCCATTTATTGCTTCATGATGTGAAGCCCGATGAGTCTGTAACTGAATACAACGGAACCTGAACTCAACCTAATATGACATGAATTGAACAAACTTGAGACTTTGTCTTTAGAGAAATTTCCTTTGGGATTTTATCTTTAGAAGGACTTCATCTCACATGAACACTTGATTAAAAGATCATGGCAGTATCTGTAGATCATCCTTGGCTCCTGAACTGCCAGTTAAACAAACACCGCTGGTCTTTCAGTGACATCATAACAGCTTTTGCTTTTTTGCCATGCTGACATTCACAAATTAATACTTGACTGTCGAAGATCACAGCAGAACCAAATGCGCACTTTGTTTCAGGGTCATTTTGACATTATGGGAAAAACAAACTGAGTGATGACTGAAAGTCTCCGCAGTGGAAAACATCTGTATTGATTGGACACAGTGTTGAAAGTTTTACTCACAGGAGACCACTCCCCGGCACGCCATTGGCCACACGGGCTGAAGCAGGCGGAGGACTCCGGGGGCCTGGGCAAGTGGGCGCAGTGCGACTCGTCAGCCACTCCTCCTTGGGCATCTCTGCAGCTCACATAACGCGCCCGCTTCCCCTTGCCGCAGGACACCGAGCACTGGAGGACAAGCAGATACAAGCAGAGTTGGGATAAATATTTGTCTTAAATGTTTGTATCATGTGGTTTTTAAAGTGATGCCATTAGCTGCATTCTACTTTCCTGACTCAAAATTACGGTAGAGGTAGAGTGCAACTGTTTAGAAAATGCACCACAAAACTGACTGGTTTTAAGTGACATGTAAGCTATGCCATACAAAGCAGCAGCCCACAATGGTAATGAGAGCATACTATATACTGTACACAATATATAGCATGTATCTATGGGTCTATAGTACCTGTAGTAAACATATAATTACCCAGATATTGTATAAAGTTACATTGGTAAGCTGCAATTATGTTCAATTTGAAGTTACCAGACGGCCCCTTGTTTCTTACAAAAGCATACAAAATGCATGTGAAAAAAAATCAGCATTCCTAATGATTTATTTCATCAGTTTCTGTAAAGGAAGAGGATTTCTGATCACTTTTTTAATGGTTAAAAAGTTTCTCCACCACAACGCAAAAAAAATTCAAATTCAAGAAAGTTGTTTTTCTTATTTTAGGATGATTAAATCTTCCTTTTCAATATTTTCTTTTTCAGTATTTCTACTTTAGCTAACAAATAGTTACACTTTTTTAAAGGGACAGGTCACCCCAAAATCCAAAGTACATTTTTACTCTTAACTGTAGTGCTGTTTAGCAATCCAGATTGTTTTGGTGTGAGTTGCAGAGTGTTGCAGATATCTGCTGTGGAGATGTCTGCCTTCAATATGCTAGCAAGTTACTCTCGATCAGTGGTTTCCAACTGGTCCGGCCACGAGGCCCTGAGTACACAGTTTAATATCATTCATTCATTCATTTTCAGTAACTGCTTATCCTGTTAGGGGTTGCTGGGGGCCGGAGCCTATCCCAGCTGACACTAGGCGAGAGGCAGGGTACACCCTGGACAGGTCACCAGACTATCACAGGGCTGACACATAGAGACAGACAACCATTCACACTCACATTCACACCTACGGACAATTTAGAGTCACCAGTTAACCTGCATGTCTTTGGACTGTGGGAGGAAGCCGGAGTACCTGAAGAAAACCCACGCTGACACAGGGAGAACATGCAAACTCTGCACAGAAGGGCTTCCCCATCCTAGAGTTTCAACCCCCCACCCTGCTGTGAGGCGACAATACTAACCACTGCACTACCGTGCCACCCACAGTTTAATATAATCAGCATCATACTTGGGTTTGGCTAAGTCATCAAGCTAGTTTGCTGTCTCTGTCAAGTACCTGTCCGTTCTCTCACTCATTCTACAGCAGAAAACGTTACTTCAAAATAAAAACTCTGTGCCAGAAATTCACTGTGCGTCAAAATAAAGTGTGATTTTTACAAACTTGACATGTTTGCGAGTCACTTGCGGACCATTCAGAATGGACGTGCAACCCACTTTTGGACCACAACCCACCAGTTGGGAACCACTGCTCTACAGTATGAAATACTTTGCTTGTTTATAGAGATGGATGTTTTGCAGTTGAGTAATACTTCCTGTCATGTGCTCACCTTGTGAGAAATAACAGTCATTTCTCAGACTGTAACAGATAAGGCAACATTTTTGTGGATTTTTTTACCTGCTGTCACAAATAAAGGCATTTATGTTTTTTCTCTACAGTTGCTGGTGTCCTCAAACGACTCCCTGATCAACTTTCACCTGCTTACACTTTATATCTGTACCCGTGCCATCTCAGCAGGACATCGCAGTAAACATTTCTGAGGGGATGAATACCTAATGCAATCAAATGGCTCCAGCTCAAACAGGCATGTTAATATCCCTCTCATATCAATGACTCTCTGAAGAGGATGGCAGTTCCGCTGCCCGGGGGGGAATGTATGCATGTGTGCGTGCACACGTGGTGTGTGTGTATTACGTGTGTGTGTCTGTAAGACCACACTGGCGCTGGCCTCTTTGACATGTGAGCTCACACCGACTTTCAGATTGACAGACGGGGTTCAATCTTAGAAACCGTAGACTCGTGTTTAGATGAAATCTGGTTTTCATTTGCGACGAGTAACAATGCAAACTATCAGGGAGACAGAGGGGCCTCTCAGCTCAGACAGTGGAGCCTGTGTGTGTGTCCGTATATGTGTGTGAGTGTGTAGATGCAGCAGGGGGTAAAAGAGACAATGCCAAAGAGGATCATGGTCCTGTACATTATGTACTATATGAAGGAATGTTGGGGTATACAATAAAGTTTAATATGTCAACCTAATATTTGCAAACACACATGCAGGAGACCCGTCCTTACTGGAGTGTGGTTTTCTTCAGTTAAACACACACACACACACACACACACACACGTATATAAACTATTTCATCAGTATTCTCATTTTTCATTCTTTGTCAAAGACAGAGGTAAGTCTGATTCCAGAGCCCAGCAGATCATTTCCCTCGAGCTACACACTTTGTTTACCATTCAACAACAACTGCATCACTTTTGTATATTCTTTGGACTGACTAAAGTAAACCCACAGACTGTAATGTGCTCCAATAGACCCAATAAACCCAATTTGTTTCCTTACCGCAGTCCAGGAGCCGTATCTCCACTGAGTCAGGAGCTGAGCGGAGTTGTCAGGACGAGGTGTGCTTTGCACCGGAGAGGCCCAGGCACATGCTGGCATCTCACAGTCCTGCAAAAACAAACATGCATATGCAGTAAAATTAGTAATTACTGAGAGTTATAACTCACTACACTGAAGCTGTGAGAGTAAACATGCCAAAATATTTTCTAAAGGCATTTCAAAGACTCCCTTCGATCCAAAAATCCAGGTTAAGATGTCTCCAGCTGTAAAAAAAAAAACTTGACTTGTGTTGTTTAGTTCTACTTCCCAAAGCTTGTAGACCCAGCTTATAGGATGTCTGTCTATATCATTGTGACCTCAATTCCAACAGCTGAGACGGATCACTTATCTGGAGACTGAAAGGTCATCAGTTCAACACTCTGCCTCCATCAGTGTCTTATGCAATACCCTTAAACCACTCAGGTACAAGTGTGGTGCAGCCTTATGGTCTGTGTCCACCTTGACAGTGATTTGGACTTTGGGTCAAAGCAAAGCAGAACAGGCCCACATTTAAAGAAGCTGCTGGTGTTAACGAGGGCCACATTTACACTAGTAGGGTTTTAATGATCTCCATACATGAGTGTTAGTGCACCTTTTCAGAATCAATTTTCATCCATTTAACACAACTAAAAACACATAACACATGGCCATTCACATACACTAGGCATGCACATACTGGTGTAAACAGGAAGCAGACTGTCTACTCTGCAGTTTGTTGCATACAGCCAATACTACAGGGATGGCAGAAAGTACAAACTAAGGCGACATTTAAGAGCAGTACCGGCAGGAAGCAACATCCACAGACAGAGGAAGCAGCAGCAATGGGAAAGTAGTACGCTAACCACACATAAAGGATGAAATCACAAGAGGCCTAGCTATAATGTTTTGGCTACGTAAGCAAACGTGAATGTCTGTCATCGTTTCCAAATGTCTCTGTTTCCGCCCTTCCAGACTAAAACGCAGCCCCGGAAGTTTTTAAACTAATATGGGGTCAGCAGTGTTTTCAAAGGTCTCCGTTTTAGGGGTTCAAAAATGCCAGAGTAAGGTAGCAATAGTTAAGAGTTTTAAAATGAAAACGTATTAGTGTGTATGTAGCCTAGGTCACAACTTTTGAAGTTTGCAGTGAAGGTCATGTGCCTAATTTAGGAGCATCATCAAAGAGTGAAGATCAAGGATACTCCACATGTAATTGGATCTGCTTTTAACCAATCAACAGATGATTGACATGAGCTCTGTTTAGCTTACACACCAAACAAAGGAATGCACTAGTTTGCTGAATCATGCTTGATTTTAAATCCTGCGTGTCTAGTTTAAGTCATTGCTCCAACATAATGGGAGTTTAAGAGGCACTAAGTTGGCTCTGCTCGTCTTCCTCATCGTCCAAGCTTGAATTATTATATTAACAATGGATGAAATGACTGTGAAATGTGGAAGAGGTAGCTCATAGTGATGAACCCACTGAGAATTACTGTGCTAAGCTCCAAGCATTTCAACATCTCATTGTTTTGGTTTTCCAGCCCACAACTTAAACTAAAGCACATTATCCCCATTCTTGCCTCCCTACACTGGCTGCCTGTTAGCTACAGAATACAATGTAAGATTCTGATGTTAGTCTACAGAGTGTTAATTTTGTATAACGTGACTGTTGCTGTTACTGTCACAATGTGGCGACAGTACAAAAACAATAAGGATACAGTTGTTGCTATAGGTGCAAAAATAACAGTAACGATATACGATAATTACTGTTATTATTTTACTGCTATTATCACTCAATTGTTTGTGTTTCTCTCCTTTCTTTAGTTTTTGCTTTTCTCTCTGTGTGTGTAAGAGCTCTTTGGATCAACTCTGTGTTTAAAGTGCTACATAAATAAAGTTGACTTGACTTGACACAACTTAAAGGAGAAGTCCAGTATTTTGCACTTTGAGCCCCATTTCTGGCTTGTTTATGATGAAATAGAGTGGTTGAGGCCAAAATAGTGACGATTGCTCATTTTCGGAGAATTTGGCTTTCCCCTGCCTGGCTTAACACTGCTGCCTATGGCCATGTGTGAACCTGTCCTAAAACCACCCTAAACGTTCATTTTCAAAGCCATGAAACTCACCGGGTGGTCAGTGGTGTTCGTTGATGTTCTGACATAAAAATCGTAGCAAGCTGTAGTTTCCATCCGTGTTTTCGCTACTCATCTCGATTGTGGAACTATTTTTTTTTCACCTGTGTGTAAACTTCCGCTTGATCGTTCGTTTGACCCTGAAGCGTTATACACTCCAGCCCACTTGATGGCGATAATGCTCCTTTACGTGGGTGTCGCCAACCGGCAGGAACAGAGAAGCAGAAGAAGGTTGTGTTGTGTTCAAAGGCATCGTACTGCGAAGGTTGTTTACAAGCGAGTAATCCATTGTGCAGTTGTTTAAACTTATTACAAAACTTTATCGTTCGTTCTCGTTCTTCCTCCAGGAGCGCACACAGCACTGTCGAGCCGGCACTTTCGCTGAGCTAAAAGACTACAATGACTACAACCTTGTTGTAAACAACCCCCTCTCCATTTGCGGTGGCGGATTACCACCAACAGACAATGAGGCTTCTATAGAAAACGAATGGATTACACAAATTGTCAAATAAATCATCACGGAAACCACAGTTTGCTACGATGTTTATGTCAGAACATCAACGAACACCACTGACCACTCGGTGAGTTTCATGGCTTTGAAAATGAACGTTTAGGGTGGTTCTAGGACAGATATACACATGGCCATAGGCAGCAGTGTTAAGCCAGGCAGGGGAAAGCCAAATTCTCAGAAAATGAGCAATCGTCACTATTTTGGTCTTAGCCGCTCTATTTCATCATAAACAACCCAGAAATGGGGCTCAAAGTGCAAAATACCGGACTTCTCCTTTAACTGTTTGGTTCAGTCCTTCGGCTCTCACCTGTTGCAGCCAGCAGTTGTTTTTGCTGAAAAAGTGTTGTATGCTAACAGAACAGACCGACAAAGTCTGCAACTAGCTAGTGAGGACAGCTGAGTACTTTGTGGGGGTGCAGCTTCTGTGCTGCATATTTCCCTCAGGAGTTACTGGAGGTCAAAAACAGAGCCAAACTGAAAATGAATATTTAACTGACAGCCGTTATATTAGCATTCATTTGTAGTTGTGGTCAGAGACATGACTCAAAATAAATGCTACTGTTGCTCTGTGTCGGCTGGATGTTTGAATAGAAAATGGCTGAAGTGATAACAGGCCAATGTTGTGTTTACCCTGTGTTAACAACTGCCCTCAGAGTGGCCAAAAAAATCACTCAGTGCTGCTTTAAGTTGGCTTAGCAGTGATACTACCTTGTCTGATTGATTTAAAGGTTAAAATAACCCAGGCAGCCTTCACTCAGTAGTTCTTTTAAGTTGGCAGAAGCACATTTTGAAGTGTCCATAAGGGTGCATTTTATTGTACACTGCAACTTTAAGTCTTATTTGAAACATTAACTCAAGAGTGAATATATTCTTTAACATCAGGGCGGTGAATTTTCCCGAAAACTAAACATAATGAGCCTCATGTCTTGTTTGTGTCCTGACCTCAGATGATGCATTTGACATCTGAATTCAATCTTGTGTGCAGCATTAATCCTGTTAATCTTTTATGACTTGCATCTTATTTACCCTACGAGCAAATAAGACTCTGAGACAAATACGGGTGAACCTTGAATTGAATGTTGTTTTTTACCTGGCTGTCTCTGGGCCTTGCCGCAGCATTGCACTCTCTGTCGTCTACCGTGTCACCATAGTTCCCCGACACGCACCTAACAGCTCTCATCTGGTAGCCGTGGCCACAGGTCACCGCACACTGAAAGACAAAATCACACACAATCATACACACACATAAACACAGGAAAGGAGAAGCCCGGTCAACCGCAAAGCTATCTCAAACTCTATCGAAGTATGTCAAGGTTGATATCTTATACGGGACCTCAGTCACGACTCAGCAGAGCCTGGGTAAGACTCTGACATGCATGCATACACACACACACATATGGACACATGCGTCCACATACACACCCACAGTCTAAACTCGACCCTTTACCCAATTCTTACCTTACATACGAGGTGATCCGATCGTGGTCAGGTACAACGTTAGAGCAGAGGAAGTGCCACAGGATCGGTTTATTTAAGCAGCAAATTATGATTACACAGGCATTAACGAGCCGATATATTCCAGCTCTGTAAATACCACTATCTGACTTCATACAAACACGTGTGGGAGGGCATTAGATCCAAATGTATAAACCAGACTATGAATGGCCAAAGACGTCCATTCATACATGTTTCATTCAATTTGTGCTTTACCATTAACAGGCCTAAACCTACACAGAAACACTTGGAAACTTAGAAATCTGAATGTAAGTGTGTGTGTGTGTGTGTGTGTATGTGTGTGTGTGTGTTTGCGCACCCTGGGTCAGGTTTAGTCTGACAGGATATGAGGGCAAAGTGAAAGCACCATGGAGGAAATGGCAGCTGGAGTCAGAGCACACTCCTCCGTAACTTGCCGGTATATCGGGTTGCACTCACACACACATAACTTGAAATACACACCAACGCCGCTACACACCACATTCTTTCTCTGTGACGACACACACACACACACACACACACACATGTGCACACACAGAGTAACAGATACGAGTCAAACACCTAGACAGCAAGCCACACGTGAAACCCATTTCCTCGGTCAAACACCGCATCAAGTCACCTCGCCCCTGTGTGTCTATGTCTCATCTGTGTGTGTGTGTTTCTGCAGGACTCACCGCTCCCCAGACGCCAACCTGCCAGGACGCACACTCGGGCAGCTCGCAGCTCCCTACAGCAGGAGGTTTGCTGGATGGGTCGCAGAAGTGCTCGCTCAGCTTTTCCTCCCCGGCTCCCATGCTGCAGGACACTTGTCTGTGCCTCATCCCCTTCCCACAAGTCACCAGGCACTGGGTGGGGAAGGTGGGTGTGGTAGGGTGGGGGATGATGGTGGAAAAGGAGGAGAAGGAGTAATTAATATGACAGAATGTGTGTGGACGTTCAAAATTTCATTCATTTTCTCGATACAAAATAGTTGACAGCACACATTTCTATGCTAATTTCTGCCACTGGAGGAGGAACACACATGCAGGGCTGCTATGTCGGGCCGCACTGGATGTGGCTGGTAATCTAGTAATTGCATTTTATTTTATGGCAATCTGGTGCATCCCCTGTATTATAATTTACTCCCCTGACCTTACTGTTAAACCCGAGTAGTGCTGAGCTGTGCTGAAGGCTGCCTTTTTCGCTGTAGGTGTGTAAAAGATATTAGATTTGTCCTTTGCAGTCCGCCTCTAGAGATTAATAAAGGTGTATTTATAATATAATAAAGGTTCCCACCTCACTCCACTCGCTAACAGTCCACTTCGGACACGGCTGCTCGTTGCAGCCTTCAGTGACCACCCTCTGGTATTCGTTGCAGTCCCGGTCCACCAGCCGTCTACCCAGGTTGTTCATACAGTAAGACTCTCTGCTGCGGCTCCCGCGTCCACAGGTCTTAGAGCACTGTTTGCAAGAATACAGTCAACATGTTCAGCTAATTTAATCACACATTCCAATCCAGTGATGCATATTGAAATGATTTTTACAATAAATAAAATCAAAAACAGTCTTCATATTGACTGGTCTCTGTCCAAAAATGATGAGCAACACATATTGTATATTAGGGGTGGGAAAAACAAATCAATTCACTTAAGTATCTTTTTTGAAATCAATTTTTTATCCCTGAATCGGAGGTAGAAAGAAGCTGTCACTTTCATTGTGGTAATCTCGATTCAAGAAAAATACGTCCAAAGCGAGGAGGTAGAAAATGGCAGATGGCCCTGCTCGAATAGCATCACGAATCCCCGCCTGATCAGCAAACTGCCTGTTGCTGCCGTTACCAGATTAGACCCAGCCTGCTCTGAACCCTGGTGCTGGGGTTTGCACCAGCTGAATTCGACTTAGTACAGCTGCTACTAAGTCCGTCTCCAAAGCTCCTTCTCACTAGCTTGCCCATACTTTTCTCATTTGTGGTGTGATAACACAAACAGAGAGAGCTGGGCGAGGGGCTAAGCGAATCCATGCACTGCACACAGCTCTACAATGGAATAAGATCTTATATATTTCAAATACTTGAAAAAAAATAAAATAAAGAAAATTATTAAGTGGCTGTCAATATTGTGGCAGCCACCACAAATAAATCAATGTATGGGAAACACTACAGGGGGTGTTTGATTCAGTTTACTGTACATGTAGGCTGACATACATTTAAGTTTATATAGCACCTTTCACAGAGGAAGGTCGCAAAGGGTCTACTGGAGTAAAATAGTTAAAAATAAAACCATAAAAACAGTTTATTTACCTCTTTTCTATGAGGTATGTGATGCTGCTGAGATAGAAGTCAGAAAGACTGACTGACGTGATGTGCACTCTTTTAGGAAATATATCTCGTGATATACAGTCTCTAGAAGTGCATGATTTAACTTTCTCCTACTGTCTAGTGTTAATAACGAAAGCAAAAATAGCATTAATTGACAATACTGAACATATACAGTACATATCAAAATGGCACCCATGTATCATGATCGTATCGAATCAAGAGATTAGTATATTGTCTCTGCCCTATCATATATGCACTGAAAAAAAATGAATGCATATATACATTATTAGACATTAGAAATATGGAATAAATAAATACTCAGTCTGTTTGGCCAGTAAATATATATATTACAGTTGTAATACAGTTGGATTGTACCTGTGACCAGGCGCTGTACTGCCAGCTCTTGAGCAGACAGTCCCCATGGCAGGGCTCTCTGGTCTGAGGTTTAGCGGAGTCTCCACAGGCGCTGGCCTCCATCCTCTCACTCTGTCTCTTCATCAGGCTGTACTTCATACACTGAACATCCAGGCTGCGGTAGCCTGGTCCGCATTTAGCAGAACATTCGCTCTTTCCAGCGACATGCCACCTGTGTGAAAGGAGCGGGAAAAAAATAAAAAAAAGTTAAGCTGTGTACACTGTGCAGGAATTTGTTTTTTGGGTGTATGTGTGCGTCTTTGTGCAATAATCCCCACCTGACTTCACAGTCAGTGTTGCAGGGCTCAGCAACAGCAACAGGACGAGGTAAATGTTCACAGCGCTGGTCTGATACCTCGAGGTGATCGCTCTTACGCACACACACTGCCTTTCGTCTCCGCTCACCTGCACACACACACATGTACGTAGACACATGGGGGGAAAAGCAGGGTTCACATCAGATAACATCTGGCAGACAGTTCGCTTGCCAAAATATCACATTTCTTCACCTTTAACAAGTCTGACCAGCTTTCTGACATCCAGTCCTTCATCATACAGCCTCAGGGGTCCATGTTGGTCTCAGACCCTACAATTACATCTCTTTACTGGATCCCACTGTGCCCTCTGACCCACTGGGAGCCTGACTAACTTGCTTCTAAAGGGGAAATTTGAGGGGATTATTTGGGTTAAGGGGCAGACGAAGGGGAAGGTGTTGGGCGATGTGATTGGCCGGGGTCACATTGGGGTTGCCAGGAGGGGGATTTATGGAAAGAAGGGATGAGTGAGTATGTTTTTAAATCCAGAGGTGAGTGTAAGTGATGCAAGAGAAATGCTAATCCTAATGTGCCCTGACACTCAGATCCACATCCATGTAATACGATTTCATGCAGTAAGAGCTGTAAGACACATTATGATTCATAATAATCTCACACTTTTTAACACATTTCTGCTGGTAGCTTTTTAGAGTTCACATCAAAAGTAGCTGTGAAATTTGCGTGTCAGACCGCAAGGCTCTAACAAGACTGAAATATTGCAGTTTGTGAAATAACTTTAGGCCTAAAAGTATAATTGAAAAGATTTTCAAGATTCGCTGAAGCAAAAAGAAAAATGATCGGATTCTTCATGTGTGGAGATTTGGAAGCCGAGCTGAGGTCTTACCCTGACAGATGCGGTTGCACTCGAGCCAGGAACCTGAGGGATCCCACACAAACTGCTCCCTGTGTTCCTCGATGGGTATGTTGAAGGAGTAACGGACATCTGGGTTGTAGAGGTTTCCCACACACAAGACCTGGGGAAACAATGGTGGGAAAAGCAAGGTCAAAAGATTTCATAGTGCTTTTCTTACTTCGTCCACACAGAGATATCACCCTTTTAGATCGAGCTCAGTATGTCGGTAGATAAGAAGACAGCAAACTTCTGAAGAGATCAAGACTAAAGGATGCAAAACAGAAGACTACAGAACAGTAAAAACATAACCTCCTTGGCGGAGGTAATTAAGACCAAAGAGGAGAAAGTCTCCTCCTGATACCTGCAGAATGAGCTCCTCCTCGATGCGGTCAGTGCAGTTGATGCGCTCCACTTTTGTGTCCGAGCCGCTGTAGTCGATGATGGTTCCCTTGAAGGTGATTTCCCTTTTAAACATGGCCACTACAAAGTTCCCATTTAAGAGGGAGTTGGACTGGCTGTCGGATAATGCTGGAACAACAAACAGACACAAACCGTAAACAACACTGAAGTCCAAACGTGAAAGAATTGCTTAAGTGAAATGTTTGGTTTTATTAAATGAGTTTGGCTCTTGCAGACTTGAGGTTTTAGGGAATGTTTACGAGCTGTGGCATTCATCATTTCAGGCAATATGTTAAGTAAACAGTCTTTCAGTTGCCAACCTATTGTTCTGCAAAGACATTGTTGCAGGGAAGGTATGTTGAAACACTGGTGGCACTAAATTACAGTTATTCGGAGAGAGACGAGAGAGAGTTAGGCTGCGTGACTCTTCCTAATGACTGACATTGCAATGCAAACAAAGGATCTCCGCTGACTGCAAATATAAACAAGTACATAAACATACACGCACAAATTACACACAGGAACACATGGATAGACACTAGCATTTGGTAAACTAGCACATGAACCCAAAATGAACGCTGACCACCTCTCTCTCTACCCCGAACACTATGATTTAAGAAAACATGCAGTTAATTACAATCTCAGAGTGCATGTCGCAACAATGTATGTGATTAAGTCTGTAGACGCAACTTTGTTTACAGTGAGGTCTGTACGTTGTTGGAAGCCAGCAAGTCATCTTTAGCCCAGAGATGACTGTGGGGTCTGTGGGGTTTTGACAACGATCTACAGACTCTGGTTGTCATCATTGACAGTTTGCAAAACTGGAAAAAAACAATACTTTGGAAAATGTGCAGATACACAGCCACACACCCAGAGTGCACCTAAACACATTTTAGGCATATTTTCCAGAGAAATGTACACCTTAAAGGAATGCTATACAATATTCAGAGCATATGCTAAACACCGGCTGAGCAGCTAACGGTGCTAACTGTATGAGCAGTGCTAACAATGGCAACAGTGTCGACAGAGCTGATGGTGTTAACAGGAGGAGGGGGCTGTGCCGATATCAGCGGTACTTGTCATATAAGCAGAGTGCAAAGTGGCGGTGATGATCTAGCCAGTGGGATACACATATAAGACTTACACGCACCTGCGGCCAGACAGTCTCCCACAACAAAGAACCGAGAAGCTTAGATTACAACGCATGCACAGGTAGCATGACTTCTCTGCTCAGGACACCATTACTCTACCATTACTTTGCAAACAAATGTTTGCTATATTAATGCTCTGAATATCATACAGAGCTCCTTTAATGCTTGAACAGTGGAAAAAATGGCTTAAAATGACATGATGGCACATTACAGGATTAAGTTTGTTCTCCAGTGCACAAGCTCTACTAAATACCTGCACGTCTTGATACAGATGGGTCAAAAATAAAAGGAGAAACCAACATAAAGTGTCTTTAAAAAGGTGTTGAGCCACCATCTGCTTCCAGAGCAGCTTCTCTCTAAGCTTGGCAGCACTGATTCTCCAGGTCTCTGACTCAGCTGGCGTGATGAGCGCTTTTTCTGTAAGATCTTCCCTCATTTGGTGCAGTGATGATGGCGCTGAAGAGCACTGCCTATTACATCACTTCAAAACCTTTCATAGGCGTTACTTAAGTTGAGATCAGTGACTGCAGAGGCCATAGCAAATGCTCCACATCATGTTAAAACTTTCCCTGATAAAGGTCTAGTTAGGAAGAACTTGGCTCTGTTCGGATACTTGCGTAGTATGACAGATGTTTTGCACCACAGCACTGTTAGTAGGTATTGTACAGTTTATCCAGAGCAGCTTTCTATAGCAGACTTTACAAAGGGCTTCATGATAAAATACATAAGAAAGACATTAAATAAAGGCACAATGCAGGAGTAACAAATAATATAAAGATTGAAAGTAAATAAATAAAACTTAGCAAACGAAAATCTACACAGATCTGCTTTTTAAAGGTGTCCAAAGTGTCTAAAGTGTCCAAGTCCAACAGCAGAGATTTGAGCCACAACATCAAAGGCACAGTCTCCTTTTTTTGTCATGACCGCAATGATCTTCTCAAAAAAAAAAAATTCTACATACTGCATCAGCCGGAGTTACAACATTGACAGGGCGTTGCAAATACCAACCACGTTTAATACAGACACCACCACTCGCTCAGTGTGTGGTTGTGGCGCTCAGCAACAGCAGGAGTCGAGCTTTTCACAGCAGCATGGCAGCGAGACCCTGCCAGATGTGTTTTCTGACAATCTGACTTAAAACATCTTGAACCTGACTTGAACCATCTGAAAATGGGCGCCCGCCCTTACAACATAGGCAAAACTCCTTTTCTCTGTTTTTTTCC
Source organism: Epinephelus moara (assembly GCF_006386435.1). Taxonomy (NCBI): domain Eukaryota; kingdom Metazoa; phylum Chordata; class Actinopteri; order Perciformes; family Serranidae; genus Epinephelus; species Epinephelus moara. The sequence continues at coordinate 31,828,772 of NC_065525.1, forward strand.
CCACCCTGTCTATCTCTCTCTCATGTGCAAGCACATACACACACACACAGAAACCCCCCCCCCCCACACACACACACACACACACATCTGAGCCCGGTGGGTCCATCTAACCCTATACCCCTATATCCACTTTCATGCAGCCTGGGCTCCACATGCCTCTAATTAGCACCTATTGCTGCCTCATTTATCTTTCTCAGGGGCTGACACTCCATTTGCTTTCCCAACCAACCCCTCTTTGCCATGACCAGATGGACCAACGCCCCTCCACGTTTCCTCCACATACACTCAGTACAAATGACATTTCCTTTCCTTTATAAAAACAGTTTGACAACAGTTTGGCCCACGTCTCCTCACCCTCCTTCACTAAAAGCCTGCCTCTACAGCTCTGGGTCACCAACTCTGGGTGGTTTATGGTCATGTTAGGGGATAATGGCATTGACCTATGAGATGAGGACTGAAGGGCTGTAATGTATACATCTTATTAGGTTGGACTGCTTCCATTTTGGATTGATTGTCCCAAGAAAACCTGTAATTTAATACAGTGTTGCTGTAAAACACACAGCACACTCACCGAGGTAGTTGTCGTCCTCTGGCTTTCCAGAGTAGCTGACCTGTTTGATATCAATGTTGGTGGCTCCGGCTGGGATCCGCACCACTGTGTTGTAACCTGAAGAGGAAAACATGGAGAGACAGACAGACGAAACATGAGAGTGAGACAGGGAGTGCAGAAAGTTACACAATTGTTTAGGGAGTAAAGTAGCCACAATAACAGCACTGAGCAGTCCCACCTTGATTTTCATAATAGCTTCACTATGCTACACCAAATCCCAGTCAGGCAAGTCCGGTTCTAACCACGGGGGATTTAAATGTCACACTTGGAAAAATACAAAAAAAAGGTCCCAGTCCTCTCAAATAACCTGCAGGAGGCCTTGTTTTAGTCTTAGAGGCCCGACCGTGAAATGATATGTAATTATTCCCTGGACCTACCTTTGGCCTGTAATTACTACACCAGGTCTGTTGTCCAATGATAAACTAACATACAAAACGAGTGAGCATGAAGGAAAGAGAGCACGTAAAAGCCAAAGGGGCGACAACAAAAATGCAGCAATGGAGACTGAACAGAGGACAGGAAACGATATAAGTGAAAGATCAAGTAGAGGAAAAATTATCTGTATCATCTTGTGAGAATTGCTGGGCTTGAGTGCTCAATACATTGCTGGGGCCGACCGAAAATGAATACACAGCGGCAAGTATCGAAAACTTTTAGCTGACACCGAAGGCTTGCTTAGATTTGTACTCTTCTTTACTAATTCTCTGATCATCCAGTTTTGGAACTAAATCATTTTGTCAATTTATTTCAAGTAAGGTGTCGAAAAAAGCCAAAAAAAGGCAACATAATGGTACACACAGTATAAGCATCAAAATATTTCTAATGATACAAGTTATACTCCTGAGAGCAGTTGCTACAGATTCTGTAAATATAGCTAAACATAAACTAAGCAAAAATTGTCATCTACTTTATGTGAATCAGTGGCATGGTGGTGGTAGTTAGCATTGTCGCCTCACAGTAAGAGGGTTCCTCGTTTGAACCACGGGGTGGGGGAGCCCTTCTGTGAAGAATTTGCATGTTCTCCCTGTGTCAGCGTGGGTTTTCTCCAGATACTCCGACTTCCTCCCACAGTCCAAAGACATGCAGGTTAACTGGTGACTCTAAATTATCCGTAGGTGTGACTGTGAGTGTGAATGGTTGTCTGTCTCCATGTGTCAGCCCTGTGATAGTCTGGTGACCTGTCTAGGGTGTACCCTGCCTCTCGTCCAGTGTCAGCTGGGATAGGCTCCGGCCCCCAGCAACTTCTAACAGGATAACCGGTTATGGAAAGTGAATGAATGAATATTTCAGTTCAGTTCAGTTCAGTTCTTTATTTGTGAATAGTATCGTCAGTGGTCAGTACCTTTTCATAAAGTGACGACCTAACCTGCATGCTGTGCCCAGGAATGTCCCAAACACACCAAAACAATAAAAGGTAATGAGGAAATACAGGCAGAAGGCAGTGTCTCAGCAGATAAACACACCGCCACACATTTGTAGTCGGTCATAAGTGATGATTGAGAGGGATTACTTCTGCATGAGTAAAGATTCTTCAGGAAAATCCTGCATAGCATACCTTTAATTCAAGATATTTCAGATTTCTTAATTGTCACTGTGCAAACAAACAACAAAATTCAGGTGTGCTCGAGGGCCGGGCTCAAATATTAAAATAACTACTAAATAGTAATAAAATCATACACAAATGTAGATACACCTTTACCAACTCCTTTACAACTCTTTACCAACGTATGCAGATAAAATGGGATAATAAAAAGTGCTCATGCATATTATTGCACATAAAATAAGTTATTGCACTTAAGAAAAAGAACTGTAATGTGTTTAGGTGGGTTCACTTTGGTCCAGACTTCAGTATGATGATGGCTTAGGGGTAGAGACTGTTCATGAATCTTGTAATGTGTGTTTTGATGAACCTGAGGCTTTTTTTTTGAGGGCAACAGGGCAACAAACGCAACAAATGTAATCTCTCACAGATTAAAAAAAAGCAGAGCTGATGAGAAACAACTCAAAGACACTGCTGTTTTTAAATTCAAATCCATCAGTTGAGTAAAAATATATCCTTTAATAGCAACATTTTGAGGATTACAAGGGAAGAAAGTTTTAGCCATAATGTACTCATGATGAGCCGCTGTTTGGTGCAACAACAATTCTGTACTTCTGGCCTCTTGGTAAGTCCAGTTGAATCACTGGAGGTTTAAAGAGATTACCACAGGTGTACTATTGGTGTATAATGTCTGTTAGATACAGTTGGAGACTGTCAATATTCACTTTCTGAGAGTTCAGCTTGAGAATTTGAATTGATATTTATCTGCTCAGACACCATGTGGCCTTCCAACTACTTCCTGCTGTCACCAAAATAAAATAAAACCTGAACGGAATGAGAGAAAAGGTGTGAATTGATGTGATCTGATGGTTAACCTGACACCTTGAGCCACTCGGGGGCAGCACTTGGTTTATATATCTTTCTCTCATCAGCAATGTAGATCCACACACACACACACACACACACACACACACACACACACACACACACACACACACACACACACACACACACACACTGTAACATCATCACATGTCAAATCAAACATGACTGAAAAACTTCTCCATTGGAGGCCACACTGTATAGGAAGCTACTGCTACAAATTTCTTCACAATAAAACCTTTCCACCACAACCCAAAACCTAAATGCAATCTACTGCGACTGTGTCTCATGTCAAATTCCCCTCCTAAACACAGGGGACAGGATAAGCTAAAAAAAACAGAGGCGTACGAACTTCAGAAACCACCAGCACGCACCCCCTCTGAGGAAACACGCTATCCACAAGCCATCAGAGGCCTCAGCGATCCCCCAGCTTAGCAACTGACCACACACACAATCCTCCGCCACCACAGAGTGACCCAGTGATGAACAGTAAACACACCACCCCGGGGAGAGAGAAACACAACCGCGCTGAACTTAAGGACCACTGGGCTTTACCTCAAACATGCCTCCCTCTGCCACTAGCAAGAGAGAAGATGATGTATTAATAGCCTGTGGAGGAAAATTAGAAGGCGTCACGAGCTCACCCTGGTGCAAGTTGTCAGACGATACTAAGTTGATGACAAACATCTGCGTGTTTTGTAGTTACTGTGAATGGATTATTTTTCCACCCTGAAACAGGAGGCATTTAACCTCCAAGTTTGTTTTTCTTGTCTCCATTATATGCTTTCAAGTCAGGAAGATTTAGAAAATGTAAGTCTGCATCAAGTCCTCTTGTAAATCTCAGATACAGCTTTAAGTCTTAACTGACTTGAAACTTGATAATCTGAAGACATGAAACAATCAAGTGTCAGCAACAGGCAGATCTCATACAGCTGCATAGTTTAATTATAAGGCATGTGCAATGAAAGGACCTAGGTTTATAAAAACACCATCAACACTTACAAACACCCTTAAAGGGGCAGTGTGTAGGATTTAGTGGCATCTAGCGGTGAGGACTGCAGAATGCAACCAGCTAAAACTTCTCCTACGTGCCAAGCATGAACTCCTGGTTAGGATTCCTTCAGCGTTCATTGTTGTGGAGGTTTTTACCTGGGGCTGAATTATCCACAGAGGACTCTTTTTCTCTCAGACAAATGGACCAGGTGATTTAAACCGGTAAAAACACTGAATAAAACAGTTTCAGGGTACAAATAGTTGTTTCGCCTATGCTGTTTGGCTTGTTGTGATCAGTTCACAAGCCCAGCGTCTGCTCAGGTGTGCTCACCTTCTGTGTGGGGCAGTAGCGTCACTAAAAGTAGTGACGTTACTAAGTTACCTCCATTTCTCAGTAGCATGTTGGTAACATCACTCCTTTCTGAGTCAAATAGCCAGAAGCAAAGTTGATTAATTGACCGAGTAGCGTGGGAGGGTCCACAAACGTTACAAGCTATTTTTCTCAGGAATAAGCTCTGAAGTTCAGCTGACTTTTTATTCTGTGGAGTGGAGATAAAAGTAAGGATAATATAACTGAGGATAAGTAATGTGACTGACACCAGCGCCACACCGAGGCATGTAGACGATGGGAAGCACTTCAGTATGACATCACAAACTAATCATGCAGTTGGCTGCTTTGGCTATTAGCTATTCTTGGCAAGACCTGCCCTACTCTGCCTTTGATTGGCTACATTTCACTTCTTAACACGTCTGTCACTTGTCTTACCCATGGACTGAATATATCTAGTGGATTTGCAGTGGACACAACAGAAAAAGACACAACGAGGGCCAAGAAAAGAGACAGAGAACAGTATAAAGTAGGGAGAGAGGAGAGAGTGTTCATTCTGTAACGCCCCCAAAAAAAGAAACATTTTAATCTAGGTCTGTTATTTTCAATCAATCAATTTTATTTATAAAGCCCAATATCACAATTTGCCTCACAGGGCTTTACAGCATACCTCACAGGGCTTTACAGCATACAACATCCCTCTGTCCTTTGGACCCTCACAGCGGATAAGGAAACCCCCCCCCAAAAAATACAAAAATACAACTGTGTATCATCCGNGTACGTAAGGATGATTCATTATGAACGTCAACAAACTGAAAACGATCAGATAAATAAGATTTAAACCAGCTTAGTGCAGAACCTTTTAGGCCAATTAAGTGCTCCAGTCTCTGCAGTAGAATTCGATGGTCAATTGTGTCAAACGCCGCACTAAGATCTAATAAAACAAGTACAGAGACAAGTCGATTTTATTGTTTATACTACTGTCTTTTATTTATCATGGTTTTATTGACTGAAAAACATATTTTGGAATTCTGTTTCTGAATTACTGACATAGCCAGTTAGCCTACTGAAAGAGAACAAGACAGAGAAACGAATTAAGGAGGAATAGGAGAGAGAAAAAGAGAGAAATATGCTGATGATGTCATGTTATTTGAGGACAGGTCCAAATGTCACAAAGTCTTTTTGCTTGCCTATTTGTTTGGCTGACACTTTTTCTTATCGCTGAGCTAACAGTGATTTGATAAAAAATTAAAAAAAGAAATGTAGCTTTGCATGTAGCAAGGTACTTTTGCCATTTTGCTGGAGAAACATAGCAAGCTTAGCTATATATGTAGAGTAGCTAGTAACACTGCAACACAGCAACACTGCTCACCTTTTTTTCTCAGATAACTTAAGATCCAGACCTTCAGGTGGTTTTTAATCAGGAGCCGAATCATCAGCAGAGGTCTCTTCCTCTCCAAAACAAACAGACCCAGTGATTTAGAGCCAGTATCTAGAGCCAGTGTTCGGTTTGGCTATTCTGGGCTACGAAAGAAACATGGCGGTGATACATGGTGATCCCCACAGATGAAGGAACACTCCCTATGTTGATATAATCATTCTGTCACAACACAACAAATCTTATTTTCAGGTGATTATATGCTAAAGAAAACACTTATGAAATTTAATTTCTGCCAGTATATTCCCTCTAAATCCTACAGACACGACCTTTAAAGGAAAATGTTCCAATGCTGTGTCACTTCAATGGTCAGTAACTTGGCGGTTACTTAGAAGACTTGAGTTGTGACTTGGATTTTACCCCACAAGATAAAAAAAGAAACTTTGGTTTAACCTGTAATTTCAGGTCATCTAGTCTGGTGAAGAAGGGAAAGAACGATAAAGACAAAGATTGACGAAAAGAAAGCAAAGGGAAGAGACAAAGGTAGAGACTGAGAAATAGAGAGACATCAAACAGAAAAGGACAAAAGGGTGAAAGACAGAAAGACAGGCTTAAGACCCAGGAGCAGAGGGATATCCTGCCTGGGCTGCACTCCCACTTGTGTTTCTTAAGGTCTAGCCAGATTTCCAGGGCTGAGCTCAGTGCCTGGTTTGGTTCAATACAGTCCTCAAACCCTGTACCCCCAACAGCCAACAGAGTGCAGAAAGAAAGCAGATGGATAGAGACGCTAAAGCTCAGCGCCAAACTAATGCGGAGTAAACATGACGGAGGCCACACCCAGGGCTTTTATTCTAATGCTTCTGCTGTTTTGCTGCCCAGACCTAAAAAGGATTGGATGCAATCAGCAGTTGGCCCGCACTGAAGCACCGCATTAAGCAGGACAGTTCAAAGGGGTGATGTCAGGTTTGTGTTTGCTATCGAAAGACCTGACAGGGTGAGATCGCCGTTTTAATCAGTATCTGAAGCTTTGGAGAAGATTGGTGCTCTGCGTTTTTCCAAATTCGGCTGAGGCACGTATCGTTGCTGAAAATCAAGCTTAATACGTTTAAACATATCCAGACATGACATCAGCACCTAATACACGCATGCAGCATGTCAGCCTTGCAGCCACGTGGCACTGAAGTCTTTCTTAGCTCTGCTATGTTTACTGCGTGTCAGATATATCATAGATCCTCCGCAGAGGCTGCTGACACACAGTATGTTTAATAGCAACACCTTTTTTTGTAGAGAGTCAGCTATTAGTGTACTGTGCATGTAATCTGAGCAGCGGGACTTACCGTACTGAGCGTCGTTGAAGGTCCCTGCCAGGGTTTTGCACGATGAGTTGTCGCCGCCGCACACTCCACATTTGTCATTCCTGGCCTTTGAGTTGAGAACGTGGTCACAGCCTGCTTGCTGTGGAGGGACAGATGAAGAGAAGATAGACATGTGTGACTTATAATGATGTAATATGACATCCTGTACTTAAAGGAATACTTCACCCCCAAAATGATCATTTGTTCGTCAGTTACTCCCCTCCTGTTACGTTGAATTCATGAACAAAATTTAGTTTTTCTTGCATGCCTCTGCAGTGGACAGAGGATTTAAAAATTGACAAAATTCTCAATGAACTGATGTCATGATATCAAAACATCGGTATACAAACTCTCACACTTCTTGTGCAGTATAATCCAAGTCTCATTTATCTGGTACTTTCCAAACACATGCACTCGCCAAATTCTTACTACTTCAAACACCTCCATATAAAGTTGGAAGGAAGTGTTCAGTGAATATGCATGTGTTTGGGAAGTACTACACATACGACTGGATAAATGAGACTTGGATTATACTGTACTAGTTACAGTGTTTCCCACGTAATTAGAATCCATGCATGCCATTTTTTATTTTCTTTCCTGTGTGTTGTTGTGTATCAGTCTGTGCACACGTTTTACTTATATTTAGGAAGATATTGTGCAGCCCTAGGTCTTTGTATCAAGATTCTACATGGTGTTATGAACTTCCCTGAGTGTTTTATGTACATTTTTAATAGCCTAGTGTCACACTCAGTTTTCCTGTGTCATGGGTCTTATTAAAGTGTATTATAGAGCTCATGAGTGTCAAGGATGTTTCACTCATTTGGATGTTTCTCTGTGAGGAAACACATGACAGAGGAGTTTTTACCAGAGGTTTTGCGGGTCCATGAACAGAGTGCAGGTGGAACTTTTTTTCCTAAGCAGCAGTTTGTGGAGTTTTGAGTTACAGGCTGGATAACTGATCAGTCGATCCAATCAGAGCTGACCAGATCAGATCGATTAGAGGAGTAGCTCTTGCAAAGGCGAGTGAAACCAAACTTTTGGACCCAGTGCAATGAATGGATAAGTTTTACTTTTACGGTGCCTGACATTCTGCTGTTCTACCAGCGCTTGGAGTACACTCTGCACTTTGAAGATTTGGAGCGATGAATGGTTTATTAATTCCGAGTATGCAACTAATGAATGGTCCAACTCCAAATATAGAAAACCAAAACACGGCGGCAGATGTTTTAATCACGGCAGGTCACGACAAATAAATAAATGTCTGGGAAACCCTGACTTGTGTTTTGATCTTCGTGTGTTGAGAAACACGGACCCTCATGACTTGAATTCATCAAGAATTTCCTTTTTGGTCTCTTGGTTAACCAGGGAGCTTGCGAGAGAAATTCAAAGTACTCCTTTAAAATTATAAGTTGAAGCTGTTTTGAACTGCACATTTGCAAGCACTGTTTCACCTGGACACCATGTACTTGACAAATGCAGGTGTTTCTGATTATGACCTCCAAACACTTCACTGAAAACTCAAGCTGTATCCTTTCCAGTAATTACAAAACGTGAATCATGTTAAAGTATGAGCAGGCAGACAGCGTCCTGCAGCAACAGCCAAAATGTAACACTGACACACATATATGAACCTACATATCATGATAGCATGAGAATAAGTTAAGACTACGATGACGCTGATGCTGGAGCTTGTGTGTGTGTGTCTGTGTGTGTGTATGCACAAGTTCATTATAACAGACATACCCTGCAGAGGCCTTGAACACAGATGTCGTAAGTATCTGGCCCACATGGCGTGCCGTCGATGACGCGGTCCTTCAGCTGATAGTACGCCATAGTCCCAGCAACCCGGCAGAAGAGCTTACAGCGATCCTTCATTAGTACTGCATGGAGAAAGAAAACAAACTATGGAAAAAGTTGGACTACAGCTCATTAAGTTAATGAGATTAATAAAATAGAGATCTTGAACAATAACAAGATAAAAAGCCTCGAGATGACTTGCACGTGCTGATGAAATAAAACTAAACATAACACTTTTTTGATCTTGTACCTATTTAAATTGTTTTGCAAAGTTCAGAGTCACTCTCTGGCTTGAATTGCCAAATTTTTATCCATTGTTTGGAAGAATCACTTTGTATCTGACAGTGCACTGGCTCGGGGGCTTGGCCTGTTTGCTTGTACAGCATCAATTAAATGAATGAATCACTTGCAGTAACTTAAACATGGTGGTCTTTGCCAGATGGTAATCTCATGTAGCCAGGCAGGCCATCTCAGGAAGGAATGAGATACGACTGCAGGAGGGAAAGCTGCCAGGAGGTTCGTATGGAAGGGCCGTGTGTCACTTTAATGTTGCTGTTGTTTAATGTCAACTTAAAGGGATACTTTGCAGATTTTCCACCAGCTTTGTATCATTACAATGTGGGTAGTTTGTGTAAATGAACTGTGGTAAATGTCCAGCGCCCAGATCTCCCTGCTCATCTCTCAGCTAAAATCTGCCAGACGACGCATTTTATGTCATCCAGTGGTTTTTTTTACTGGCTCTAGGGCTGCTGCTTTGACTACAGATTGTACTACTGCATTTTTGAATGCCCACCACAGACATAAGGAGCATAGAAGTGGATTGAGATAGAGAGTCGCCCTTCTCTCTTGCTTTCTCTCTTAAACTCTGACCTTACAGTAAACCTATGCAGTGCTGATCAAATATAAACCAAGATTCTGTAACTGCATTGCCTATTGCCTTAAATGTCTTCAAAACATATTTTAGTAATGTAATTTGAGAATTTGTGAACAGGAAGTGAGCACTATACTGTTTCCTGTGTTGTAAAAAGACTGTAAACACAGAGATCACATGGTAAAACTATGCAGTGCTGATCAAATATGAAGACTGACTGCATTGCCTATTTCTCGCCTAAAATGTTTTCAGAGACATATTTTAGCGCACTGTTTAACTGCAATTCACAATCATTTGTTACCAGCCAGCCACCATAATGTTTCCTGTGTGAGAACGGCCAAGTTCACATTACATCACCCACCAGAGAAAACTTTTTTTAGTCTGGTATGGTGCAACGCTTTGTGGTTGATGTAGGTTTTCTACCGCTTCAGCAAAAGCAAATGTCACATCCTCTTTTTTCTGTTTTCTCTGGTCACATATTGCAAATTTCAAAAGTATTTTATCTTTGCATAGGCCGCAGTTTTAAGACCATTTTTACAGGGGTGGAATATTTCTTTACGGTTAACCCCATGGGTGTGCAAAGTATGACATAGAAAGGACACATACACAGATGCGTACTCTACCTTACATATGCACCCACTCTATCTTTTCTCCTAATGTATTCAAAATGCATTACATTCAAGCGCAGTAGACAAGCATTATGATTTTTCATGTTTGGGCCTCCCTCCTACACACAATGTGGTGGGCCACATTCAAGTTAAATGCATCAAACACACAGTATCACTGGCTTCAAACTACATTGTATAGTCGGGTGTAAATAGTTTCCATCTTTGATGTCGTAGCTCAAGTTACCGCAAGACATTCAAATTACATGCTTTAGGATGACACTGGTGTACTCACTGCCACTGTACTTGGGGACCCAGCGGACGGTGGGAGGTAGACCGTTGATGTTGAAGTGCTTGCCATCGAACTGAGAGCACTGCTCTTCGCGGAAATCCTTCCGTCCTCGCGGACATGGCTCAGTGTTGCAAGAGCGGAACTTCATCCTGCGACCCACACAGAACTTCCCGCCATTTCTGGGCCTGGAGTGAGACGAGACGGATCACAGGAGCACTACACTTCTACACTCCTTTCAGTCTAAAGATCATGTTTGCTCTTGTTTGACTGGTGCTTTATGACTTCAAGCCCACACTGTTTACTTTTAAATTCACACTACAGAAACAAGCTGTTGCTTTAAATCAGTTTGAGGCTAACTGAATCTGACATGCAGATTTATTTCTCACTTTAGCTTGTTTACACCTCTCGTTCAGGCGTGACTGCTTGCGTTTTTACTGCTTCTCTTACTGGTTTAGTCTTACACATATTTACGGTCTGTAATGGCTCTGATTGTCAAAACTGTCTTCCTTACTCAGGGTTGTTGCAGTCTCTGGAGGTGCTCCGGGTTCCTCCACCACAGGACCTGGAGCAAACACTGTAGGGCCCCCAAGGACCCCACTCCCCGTGGACTGGCTGCAGGTCCAACTCCTTGTTTACACACATCCCGTGTCTGCAGTACTGCATGTGAATAGACACAAAAAAACATGACTGCAACTCCTGCAGACGTGAAGACAAACACAGACTGCAGAATTAGTGCAGGCACAGCTGGGAGTGGCGTTCCTCTTTGCCTTCTTAATCCTCCGTTTAGATCTCAAGCTATATCTTAAAAGAAATCCTAATTCAGCTATTGTTTACCCTTAAGGAAGGCCTCCAACTCCTCCAGCTGTCCAAAGAGAAATGGGAGAGGGAGGGAGCGGCATGGATACAGACAAAAATAGAGATAGTGGCAAGGAGAGGAAGTGTCAATGAGAGAAACCAGAAACTGAAATGTGCAGTATGTGCCACAATAGTTTTTTTAGTGATAGCCAAACCTCTAATGCATTTGTGGGTATTCTTTTTGAGGGGAGCTAATTGCTCGGCTCCTACTCTGTTCTTGTCACGTATCCCTACCTTCAGTCAGAAGTGCCAAACCTGCAGTTCCATGAATGGCCACTTGAGGCTTGATGCAGACGCATTTAATCCCCATAGACACCCATGTTAAAATGCCCATCTTTACAGCACCAATAAACATGTTTACAGCCTGGTACAAAAACAGGTTTTGGTCTCTATAGCTAATTTCACCCTTTATGACAACTGCACAGGAGGTGAATTTTTAAATAACTTAACTGTATACATTGCATCAAGGCTTAAAGTTATGCATATTCAAATGCGGGGCCACTTGAGTTACAGGCTGTCTGCGAGGCGTCGCTACAGTGTATGAGTCAGATACACCCCTCGTTCTTCCACAGCTCAACCCTCTCATCCAAATATGGTCACGTCTGGCAAAACCTAAGATGGCGACGGCTGAAATGCTTAAGTCGAGGCTTTAAAACGGAGTCCAAAAACCAATAGGTGACGTCATGGTAGCTGTGTCCATCATTGTATACTGTCTATGTATAGAAGTCTCTGGTGAGTTGCAGAGATTAAAAGTAAGAAACGGCAGTGTGAGTCTCACAAGCTGTCGTATTTTATGTAAAACATAGCTGCTCCACAGCCTCTATCTTTGCACAAAGTCACACTGCTTTTCACATGAGTCCCCTGTTTCCAATAAAGACTATAAGCCTGATGCAACACATTGATATAAATGGTCTTGGACATTCAACACAAAAGTTTATAAGAAACATATCGAAATGAAAACTATTTGCTCTGCCAGAGACAATTGAGGATATCCAGACTAATTCTTTGTAAATCATCTTCAGCTTGCCTTGTCAACACAAAATTACATAATATCTTTCATACAGCAGACCCACTCTGACAAAGGAAATAAGGTGCCTGGTATCAAACAGTGTGTACCCATGAACCAACCTTTGCCAAGAAGTGCTAACACTGCTTTCATAAGCAAAGCACGGCAGGCCCATTTCCCTTTGTGTGTAACCAAATCCCCTTCTCAGTGACTAAGATATCGGAGGGTCCTGTTCACTGAAAGAATGCAGGACAAGACGGCGTCTGTCTGGGTACGTAGCCCGCCGTCCGGGCACACAGGCACGGGGAGCAGTGGCACCGTGATAAGGAAACTCTAGAGTTGTGATAACAAGAGGAACAAAGTTCATTACTGGCTTGACATCAGGAACTACCTTCTGCTGTTCAGCTGTCTATCTCCTCAGATGCACAGTTTTAAACCCACAGAAGGATGCTCTTTGCAGACACCTCAGTGTGTTCATTTTCTTACAGAGTTTGGTCCCTAAGGTGCATGCACAAGTTGTTACTTCCATTGCCAGCTCTTTCCAGATGAGAAATGCAACTAATATCATTTTAACTGGCCACTCTCCCAATCCCCAACAAGACATTTAATCCCTGCTCCAGATCCAAAAAGACTCTTGAGACCTGAGAACAGAACTGTGTGATATCCGCTTCAGTGAATTTTCATAATCACGCTAATAAACCAGGGAGGATATCAATCAAGTCATCTCCTCAACAATGGCAACTCTGACCTGCTTTAACATTAATTCACAACTTGCAGCCATTACCTCTGGTGAACACCTGCAAGTGCAAAGTCATTTGCGCAAACACATGTAAACATACAGAGAATTTGGCACGGCTGCCTCTACTATCCTGGCCTAGTTTGCATGTGTGTTTTACACACTTGCGGGTCTAATGATGGAGTGTAAAGTCTGCGCACAATGACAGACAGGTGTTAACAGCTGCAGGGTAAGGACTAAACAAGCCACAAACATTTCCATAATGTGGACCTGGTTTGAGTTTCTTCCTGTCTGGCTCCACTGTAAATGCAAACCGAGGGCACTGATAATTTTGTTGGAGCGCAAACAATGGATTTAGAGAGCAATTCAAATAAAAGTCACTGAGAGGAATGTGATAAAAGATCCACGAGTTGAAATGACTTCCACACCACGAAAAGGCAAACAGGCGCTGGTCCTTGTTGGTTGAGCAATTCTTAAGAAAAAAGAGCTAAACAATTGGAGTTCAGAAAATTGTTGAAGAAACACATTTTAAGACATTTTTCCAGAGTTTTCCTTTGACACAACAAAGAGTCTCCCTTCCCTTATAGCTCTCACACCCCCTTCCCCCAACCTCAGCTTAAGGACTGTCAACCGGGACCTGGGCATCCCCTCTATACCTCCTCTACACAGCCACCCATCCCCCTTATCCCTGTATGGGAAATTGCAAGGGCCATGCAGGGACCACCGCAGTGCAACCAGGCGGCAGGGCCCGAGGAACTGTCAAACACAAGGCGGACTGTCTGTCAGAGAGGACCAAAGCCTGTGTAAGCCTCTGAGGCATTCCACTCCCCCCGCTGGCACCCTGTGTTTACAACCGTTTTGTTTGGCTTGAAAAGGTGATGTGGGTGAAAAGAAGAAAGAAGGAAAGGGGGGAGTGGAAGGAAAAAAACATCTGTGTGAGATGATGTATGTATGTGTGTGTGTGTGTGTGTGTGTGTGTGTGTGTGTGTATGTGTTTGTGTGCACATGTGCGACTGTGTGTTAAGTGTGAGAGTGATTGCTCAGAGTCTGGAGGCATCTGGGGGCCACGCTCAATTCCAATTAGCCTCTCTTTCCGAAGTGCACAAACACACCCTTGGAAAACGTTGAGGTGAAAGGCAAAGCTGGAACGAGCACCGAGGACACCGGCAGTCCCTCTCCTAGAAAGACTGTCAAAATTTGCTCTCAGTTGGGTATGTGGTGAGACATTTGAAGGTCTTGTGAGAGGAACCTGTCCAGCTGTGACTAGCATGTGTTTCAAATTAGGAATTCCACAAAGACACACGCTGACTCACCAACTCATACCAAGACATGTGCATATGTGCAAACACATATCACATGCATGCATTTAGCACATACTGTATCTAAATATGATGCACACAGGGAGGTGCACATCATACCTTTGCCTCTTTCAAATCACAAACCGACAAAACTAAATAACCAACTCAGCCAGTAGTCACCAGCATGCTAACCCTGACAGTGGGAATAGTATCTAAGGACAGCAGCATCTGCTCCGAGCTCCTCAGCTGGCTGCTTTGGAAGTTAGTGCCCTGTAATTGCCAGGAAACTGTTGCAGAGAGCACCTCATTTCTGAACCCAAGCCATACATCACTGCAGGAATGAGAAGGCAGAGGACTGATTTAAAAAGCCCTCCGCTCTTTCATTTTAACACGGCCATTTCCAAAAGGCTTCACCTTTCATGTTGCGGTGTCTTTCTCATGGCTCTCGGTTCGGAGTTCACTTTGACTTTGGCCTGTTGGGGGTTTGCGTCTATGTCTCTGACGAGTCCTCTCCACAATGCACAATCAAAACAGAATGCAACAGGAAAAAACTTGAAACATCTGGAGTCACCTGTGGAGCAACATGGACCACGGCTGCGGCTGATATTCAATATGTCATAGCTCACTGTTGCATGTTGTATAACTTGACCTGGAGGTGAGAGGCGATAGAGAGCCATGGAGCTATACGGTAGTACGCGATTATCTGCAAAGCTCTCTCTGGGCGGGCAGGGGACTGGAAATAAAATGACAGCTGTTATTATAGACTGGATTTACACAACTTATTTCTCAGCCAAGGCGTGCATGTCTTTCCCTGTTAGTTCCATATTTCCTCTTTCCGTTGTGTTGAAAGGGTGTTAAGACAGGAGGAAGAGAGATGACAAGAGGGAGGGGAAGGTAAGCAAGCGAGTGCAAGAGAAACAACATGATGCAACTGTGACCCCAACCAACCTCTCTCTATCTCCTTACTTTGTTTCCTACCCTCTTTTTCCACTCTCTGTGATCCCTTCCTCCCCCACATCTTTCCAAGAAGTGTAAGGGTTGTCATTAGAGTGAATGAGTGGTTTGGCCCTGTCAGCTGTTCCATTCACGTGCACTTCAGAGACACTTTTACTGATGGTATTTCTAACTTAAGATCTCTTAACAACTGCTGGGACACACATACCTCTTTTAACCTTATAAAACTTGGCTTGATCAATATTTTTGGTGTCCTTTGTTGTGATGAATCCATGGAGAATTATTTTCCAGCTCTGCTGCTCTACAGAAATTTTTTGCCTCTTTTAGCTCATTATTTTGCTTGTTCATTTATGTTATATTTTTGGTGACATTGGGCAGCACAGTAAGCTGTAAGCTCTGGAGGTGGGACCAAGTCATTGTTCCGCAAGTCACAGACGTCAGCTCTATGCAGAGCCTACACCATAGCCTTCGCATGTGGCCTACGCCGTTGTGAGCAGTTATAATTGTGCAGTGGTGTGTCTGTGTTACTCTGCAGTTACACCTCCAAAACACCAGTTGGCATCGGGGTTTCGTGAAGTGCTGTAAAGTTTAGTCCAAACACACATTAAACATGGCTTAAGAGAGACGATTTCAAACACAACAAGTACACAAATTGGCTTCACTATAACTCGCCGCATTCACAGACAAAGCACTTGTCTTCTGTTGGACACATTTTCCCCACAAATACAACATGCTAATGTTTTTAGCACAAGCCCATGGCATCTTACATTGTAAAAATTAGCCTAGCAGCTAGCAGACTTTTCCTTTACTCATATGAAGCCAGGGAGAAGAGCAACATTTAACAAAACTAACAGCTCCATTACAGCTCACAAGGCTCACCGACAAAACAACTGTCTTATACTAAACACGTTTTCCACACAAATATAACATGCTAATGTTATTAGTGCCAGCCTATGGCATTTTACATTGTGTGAATTAGTTTAGTATAGGTAGTAGAGGAAGATTTCCTCTACCAATATGAAGCAGAATAAATCCCAGATGGATAAATCACACACAAGACTTCTAATGCTTTTTTGTGGGGACTTTATTGTCTTCACAATATCTTGTTTCTTATCTGTGAAATTAAAGTAACTAAAAGCTTTGTTTCCACTGAGGGAAATAGTTTCAACTTACAAAAATACACAGGAGGTCTGCGTCGCCGCAACGTGTACTTATATTTCTGGGGAAGTGCACGTCAGGCTACAGTGTAGGGTACGGCATTGATTTGATGCAGAAGTGTAAATCCCACTTAAGTCAAAAGTCTTTAGGTTTAAATCCCACGTAAAGCCTAAAAGTAAAGACTCACATGTCCCAAGTGAAGTCCCAAATAAAGTGCTCTTTACCAAATGTAACTGCATTTTAACAACAGAGTACTAATATGTTAATTTACAAAGATCATGAATGCTTTTTAAAATTTTTATTCATTTGTTATAACAAGTTTGTTAAAAAGTTACTTAGCTGTTGAGCCAATGTTAGCTAAGCATTACCTTTAAATGACATGTTTTAAATCTTTGGGCTTGGGAGAAAGTTTCAAGTATTTTCAAGTCAAAAGGCTCAAGTCCAAGTGAAGTCATGTGTGTTTAAATCCAAGCTGAGTTTTTGATTTTGTCAAGTTGAGTCTCAAGTCACTCGAGTCTGACATGAGTCCAAGTCATGTGACTTGAGTTCACACCTCTAGTAAAGACAACATTGACACATGGTCGCCATATGAAATAGAAATGTTGCTCCATGTCTGCTACATGTGTGAATAGGCATTTGTTATAACTGCTTTATAAGGTGCATCATATGTCAGGTGTAGTGTGAATTTCAATTTTGCAATTATTTACACATTCTGCAAGTATCCAATGAATATATCACTTTGTACACAACATTCATTTATATTGATAAATGACACCACACTATAATCATTCGAATACAACTTCCTCCTTCAACACAGCCAGCAATGAAAGCTCCACTCACTGGCTACTGGACAAAGTAATTCCATCACCGAACGTGGCGAATGCTAAAACAACAATCCTCTTGTTAGCCCAAATCCACAGATATGTCCGTGATGATGGCAAATCAAAGTGCCAACATCCTGCAAATATCCAGAGATTACCAGAGAGTGACACTGATACCAGTTCACAATCCAAAGCTCCGGTACAGGCGCACACACACAAACACAAACACACACCCCGTCCCCGCATCGTACGACAAGTCTGTCAGGCTGCCAGGGCGCTCCAGCCAACACTCACCGCCTCCGCCAACAGACTCCATTCTGCCCTGGCTTCACTTTTCAAGACCTCACTATCTCACTTTAATTGGCTGAAACCAGAGCAGGTCGTCATTCTTTTCTGAGGAATGCTCTGGAAATCAAAAACAACTTCCCGTTTATTCACTTACACTAACCACTCAATTAAGCCCCTATTAAGAGGATCTGGGAAACTTTTTAGGTTTTACACCTGAAGAAAAGCTCAGCAAACAGATGTTAAAATCAATGAAATTAAAAAACACTTAATTATTTATGTTGCACCAAATTCCCCAAATGGCAAGGGAGCTTTCATTCAAAACCACATTCAAAATGACAATAAAATGAACAAAACTGAGGACAATAAGAACTTTGACAACCAAACACCACAGTTTATTTAAGCTCTGTCTCCACTTTTTTCCCTCCGCCACCCACTGAGAAACGTTGGTGAGAAGCAGAGATCTTAAAATGGTCGCGATGTGGATACAGGGCTACGCGGTCTCTGGCTATGGCTTGACAGACTCTTATTGCCCATGCTGGCTGGCCACTAACAAACACCCATAAACACACACGAGCATGTGTGCCTGTGCGTACACTAACATTAAAGGGAGGTAATTCTGCAAGAACAGAAATGCAACACACACAAAAGCACTACACACAATCAAAACACACACACAAACAGACACACAGACGCACAGGCAGGATCCTTTTGAAGAGTGAGAGGGACCGAAAAGGGGGGGAGTAGGGGAGAAAGAGAAGAAGAGAGGATGGAGGGGAGGGAGGGTGGTGGCGGTATTTATAGACAACAAGTGATGGGATGCCCTCGTTAGTGCATGGCCCACTGAGCCAGATGACAGACGCGCCGCCAAGAGGTCATGTGACCGCATTACTCACTCCGGCGCCCTGTGAGAGGGCCCGTCGAGCAACAGAAAGGGAGCAGGAGAGGGAGGAAGTGGAGGAGCAGAGAGAGTCAGAGGAGAAGGGGAACAGAGGGGGAGAAAACTACCCATGAACCCTGCAGTGCCCGTTGCCCTATTTCAGCCAAGCTGTATACAAACAAACTTTTTTTTCACCCTTCATTTGGAGGACGTGCCACTTTTGGGGCGCTGACCTCAATTACCCGATGCGGTCACAACTCTGTTTCGTAACCAGATAGAACAAATACTCTCCCCAGACATCGCAGTCACAAGAGGTGACAGCTCGTCGTTCAGAAAATTTACTTTTTAGAGAGATGACGTTTCCCGTGTAATTGCTCAGAATGACACGGCGGGCTTTGGTCTAATGATAGGCTTCCACAGAGATCTTTAAAGGGGAGCTGTGGTTGCTAAGACAATACCTGCTGCTAGTTTCCCCCATAGAGGCCATAGCTGTAATCCTCTAGATCTGACACCCCCCACCACACACACACACACACACACACACACACACACACACTCCCCCTCAGGGCTCTACAAACACCTCAGAGCCAGGAGCTCGACCCAAGACCCTGTAAAGCCTTAGACCTGAACCTCATGACTTCTTTGAAGAAAGAATGAGAAAGGAGTCGGCAGAAGAGGTGAGAAGGTGTCATGGATGCAGCGCATTAAGAACGACGAGGAAAAGAGACAGAGAAAAGCCACAGTGGACAAATTCAAGATAAGCACCAAGAAAGAACAATACAATACTGATGCAAAAGAATCAGGAAGAATCATCTGAGTTTGCAGATTATCTTTTGAGGCACGCGAATGTACTCGCACACAGACATACACACAAACACACCGTACCAAAATACCACATAAAAGAGCTCTTGTATGGGCAGGTGAGTGTTGGTGCAGGGTCCTCCTCTCTTTTAACTCACACTACTTCAAACAGCCCCCTGCATGCACATGAAACTGGGCCCTCAGCACTACAAACAAAGGTGGTGCCTCCACTCAGACACACAAAGAAATGAAGGAAAACAGTTTGTGTATTTGTGCATGTGCATGTAGCAAAACAACATTTAAAGGTCTATTTAGCATTGATGTCATATTTTAACAGCAAAATCATTCATGACAATTGTTTTTATGAACCTGCAATAATGCTAAAAGGTCAGCAAACCACACTAAATCTTAACTAAAAGACTATTTTGGGCCTCAGAAGCTCATTTTTACTGTTTTTGTGTTTTTTATTTTCATACGTTTTGTTAAAGCGAGGATTTTCATTGCCAATGACTGTTTCTTTGTAACTGTTGTGTATATGACAATAAATAACTTGAAATTTGATCACATAATGATAACACATCTCATTATATCTCAACAACTTTTGGATGGACTTGCATGAAACTTCACAGAGACCATCTAGCCCCCGGAGAGTGAATTCTAAGGGCCCTGACACATCAAGTCAACAGTCAGCCCTTGCTCAATGCTGGGTCCGCAGTGAGCGTCTGCCTACTTTTTGCGGTGTGCCCTGCGTTGCTGGCACTAGTTGGCCCTTGTCAACTGTTTTTTAACTGATTCAGCATGCTGAATAAGTGTCGGAGCCGACGCAGCCCATCGGCGAGAGAAATCACTCTGACTGGCAGTTCAGCTCAGTGCATGAGAAGACAAACGGAAGTGAGGAAAGTAAACAAATGACTAAAGTCAAGAGCTCTTTAGCAAAAACGCTTCGTAACTGTTTTTGTTACAATTTGCTAGCAAACATCTGTAAGCGTTGTTAATGTGCGAACTGGCTAACTAGCGTCTTGAAGCCGTCCTGTTGCTGTTCCGGTTTCCCTTTTTGGATGAAGAATACCGACTACCACCACCTGCTAGCATGGCAAGTTATCTCCTCCTCTTATGCAGGTGCAGAATGTACCTGCTGGTTGGCCACTGGCGGTGTGTTCAAGTGCAACTTTATGGCTGGGACAAAGGTGACGTGACGCAACACAACCTTTGTCGTAACTAGTTCCTTGTTGCTGGTTTGGTTTGTCTGGGGCTTAAAGGTTTTGGTGATCCCCTGACCTTCCCTCGAGCACCACCATGAGGTTGACATTTCTGGATTTTCAGTGAAATGTTTTGACAATTATTGGATGGATTTCCACAAAATTCAATACAGTTATTCATGTCTCTCAGATGATGAATTCAACTTTTCATTTAGCACCATCATCAGGTTAAATTTACTTTGTCTCATACTTCATTATATGTTACTTGCACATCTAAAAAGACACCCCTTTTAAAATAAATTTAGCCTGGTTTTAACTCAGGTCTCTGTGGACCTGCAAATTACCAAATCAATGTTTACTGGGTTTCAATAAAGACCAGACATCTATTGTAATCTAGCTTAGTCAGCTCAAATTGGGTTTAGGGTTTTTAGCTTATTAAAGCAAACCACTTTGTGTGATTAAACTAACAGTGTTTCTCCTCAAGTGTTTCTCCCACATTTGGGCTGAGAGCGGCATGGGAGCTGCGATCCCAGGACCATTACGGTTTAGTCTGGTTGTTGTGGTTGGATTAAGATGTTAGCTATCCCCTGTTAACCTCTCCTCACTAGACAGGGCCTGATCCAGGACCTAACATGGTGAGGAGGGAGATGGAGCCAGATGAAAGGATATGAGGGATATAAGACTTACATGGGCCCACACTGCAAGAGACTCCTGAAGGGCAGAAGGTTAAGGAGAGTAGAGAACCCTCCCTCTTTCTCCCTCCCTGATGCATGTTCCGAATGCTAAACACCAGCCCACCACATCCTCATCCCCCTGCACCTCCTCCTCGCTCTCCTCCTCCCTCCTCTCCTCCCACCTCCTGCGCTGCAGAATCACTGATGTGAGGTCTTTTGTGAAGAGCGCTGGCTGGCCTCAGCCTGGGCTCTGTTACGGCCTGACCACTGACCCACTCACCCGCCTTTTAAAGAGGTTTTAGGGTCATGGGTTCACAACAAGGTGACTCAACTGTGAACGGCGGGTGGCATCCTCTTTCAAAGGGCCCACGTCTTCACCTTTCCCTCTCAAGACTCTTTCTCCCTCTTCTTCGCCCCCTCTGTCTCTCTTTTCTTTCCTCTTTCTCTCTTTCCCTCTCTGCCCCCCCCCCCCCCCCCCCCCCACNCCCCCCCCCTCCCCTGCAGCCCGTCTTTCCATGTATCCTCAGTGACTGACCCGCCGTCTCAGCCCTAATTAGCATAGCATCCCAGAGCGAGGAGAACATGAAGGCTAATGGGGGTTGGGGCCCCGTAACAACACTGAGGGTAAAGCTTCAAGTTTCTAACTAGGGCCATCACCTGACCACATTTACATGGGTTTCTGCAACCAGAATGCAGGCAGGAGAGTAATGCATGATAAATTATTCCTTTTTCTTGGTAGAGGAAGTGAAGTAGAAGGGAAAGGCATCAGGATTCAGGGCAGCGCTGCATGGGAGGTTTGGCTTGTGTCAGTAATGTATTTTGTCTGAAATACAATGAGGCCAGCTTTAACAACAACGCTGATTAGGGAACAGAGGAAAAACATTCACTGTGGAAATACGGTGATCCGAAACAAATACTGATCTATATTTAGGTTCAAAGCTAACTCAGTCTGCTTTCATGATAGCTGCAAACAATTCATCGCTATTTTCTTTTACTCTGTGTCAAATACTAGTTGGGTGGGCTTAACTGCGACAGGATAATTAATGTGTCAATCCAAACTATCAAATGAAGTGAAGAAAACATTTTGGTATGAGTTAAGGAGAAGTTAGAGTTAAGTTAATTTTGTAACTTATAAAAATAAACTGTGAGCATTTTCCAACAATGTGACTGCAGCTGCATTGAGACCCAAACCTCCACCCCGAAACTGACAGGCTTTGAACATCAACTGCAGCACAAGTGTCATCATTAGGGCTGCCCGCTTATAGTAGACCAAACGTTAGTTGACCAGAAAGGTCATTAGTTAGCAAGAATTTATTGGTCACTTAGTCAAAGAAGGAGAAAAACAAACAAACGTGAAACTGTATTAGTAGCTGCGCCTTGTTGAAATAAATCAAAACCTATATGACTGGACCATGTGGGAATCTAATTTGGAAGGACAGACACAGGAAGCGTCCACGCTCAGCAGTCAGACAGGAGTCAGGTTAATTTCCAGGGCTGGTACCTGCTGTTATTCCACAGGCTAGTTAATAACATGTCCGGCAGGAAATCCAAAGTGTGGGATCATTTTGAGAAGGTGAAGGACGAACCCAAGGTGATATGTAAACTCATCTTCATTGGTCGACTACAAACATGACGTATCATCTGAAACATGTTAGTAGCTACATGCCCATTAGCCACTTGTTTATGTTTTACAAAGGGTTTAACCTGAGCAATGCCATACAACAATAACAGCAATCATGTCACATATATTCTAAATGGTTCAACGAGTTCAGGTATCAGAATTTGTATCGGGAAGGAAAAATACTACTTGAACACTTCTAGAGTTAATAAAAAGCTTTAGTATAAGACATAAACCTTCTATGATCTGCTCATTAAGCACCACAGAGCCACATATGGACCAACTTACCATTCCATGTCCACAGTCGGTCCCATCAGCCAGTGGCATGTGCTGTGTGCGACATCCTTTATGGTCCCCCTCTGCACTGGTACACCACAGCCTCTTGCACTGTTTCTGCAGGAAAAAAAATAAAGCAATTAATCATATTTGTCTGAACAAGAAAAGAGCTTGTTTATTGCGTGAGAACACAAGCTTCCAACATGTGCAAAATACACTTATAACTAGAAATGTTTAATTTATTCGATAACTTTTGATTTCATCCAGCTGACAGCTGAATTTAACTGCTGTTTCCTTCCATACTGCCTCTTTCTTTTGGGAGGAAGAGTGTGTGATTGCAGACCAAAACATTGCTGTTGGTTTCTTCA
This sequence comes from Epinephelus moara, assembly GCF_006386435.1. Lineage (NCBI taxonomy): Eukaryota > Metazoa > Chordata > Actinopteri > Perciformes > Serranidae > Epinephelus > Epinephelus moara. The sequence goes on from NC_065525.1 coordinate 31,852,352, forward strand.
AACGATTTTTCAGTCTAAGTAGCCGGGAACTGACACTTTCTTTTGTGCTTCATTGCTTTCTAGACATGTGCAAGATGCATTTTAAAGGCCCGGCATTGGGTTTTAATTAGTGGTCGTGCAGTCAACAATAGGCAGAGTTTATCTGCCCCTTTTTTATGTTGTTAAACTGCATGTCACACATTCCACATGGGAATTTACCATGAATGTATTCCATTGAATATTACAATAAAGAGTCATAAAACTAAACCCAGTTAACTGTCTGCAGTTTCATATCTGTTGGCCTTTATGGAAAACTGCTTTGCTCAGATGTCTGAGGGTTCATTAAAACAAGGTTTTCTTGTACATCTGAGCAGATGACAACCATTTCAGATCTATTTCCATCTGAAGTCTTAATTCTTCACTTTTTTAGTGTGGTTTTGTTCGCTTTGAAAGCAAGCCAACTTACCATGTAAGGGCAAATTTGGGAACCGGGTCCAAACATCAGTTCACACTGTCTGTTGGCATTGTAGATTTGACCAGGGAGGAGGGTCGGCAGCTCGTACGTCCTGCCTACAGGTTCATCAAGAAGGCACTCTCCATAGCCGGTGCTAAAAAACAACAACAATGTGTGTACAGTAGATTAAAAGGAAACCACAAAACCATACAAGTGTCCAAACAAACAAGTGTGCACACAAATACACATGCATGCGCCAGGCCAAGTTTCACGGTATGAACATTTTCAGGATAATCCAGTATTTTCTGACGCCAGAAAGTGTCAACACATGTCATCTCTTTCATAAAAGCAATGTAAACTATTTCACTGTGTGTGATCATCCTCAGATGTGTTTTCCCCTGTGGGTGGTCTGAAAAGTTACCTAACAGAGAGACTGACACCACTTCCCCTCAATGGCCTGTTAGTAAATGCTGTCACTATGAAACTGGAGTCAGGCGCCACTGACTGAATAAAACAGCATTCTGATACAGGCAGAAAAGGCTCTGCATACGAGGTGTATTTGTCTTCACAGAAGAAAAGCAAGAGAATTTGGAACCATAAAGCTCCCTGATTAAGTTACATAAATTGGTGCCAGCACCGGCATTGCAGCATAATGACAGATTGTGCTGTGTATCAGCCACGCCCTGAGCCATGACACAGTAACAGAGACAACAAAAGCACAGCTGGACTGAACGCATGCACCTACACCCTGCATATAAAACCATCAACCTTTACGGTCATGAAAAGGCACAAGTCAAACATGTTAGCAGAGCGAGCCGAGCCTCAAAGGATCTCTTCCTTTTCTTGTTTACTTTTGAGAAAGGAAACTGGCGGATGAGACATGTACAGATGTGTAATTACACAACATGTCTGCGCTGCGCTGACAAATTTAATCTGGGATCGAGCTGCTAAAACACCTGCTCCATACAGCACCAGCTGATGTGACAGGCCGATAATTACACAGGATTATCCTGAGTTACCGTCACTTTGTTTCTTTCCCCTTTCATTTCCAGACATAATGTCAGAAAACTGGAGCAAACAGCGCTGGGTGGCAGGGGAATGAGTGCATGAGATGAATAAACCTGCAGTTGAAGATACTGTGAATGAAAACTTTACAGCAGCCTGTCAAAGAATCGTACAGACAGTCCATATTACAGCATCTTTCAGCAGTTGGTCATCTGTCTAATCAGTGTCCTGGAACCTAATGGAATGATTATTAAGACCGAGACAGACAGACAGACAGACGGAGGGAGAAGGGGTCACTGTGGTCATTTTTTAAATGAAACGTCTACTTTTTCTTTTTTTAAGAATATTGGCTGCATGCGATTCAAGATGGCGAGGCAATTCCTCTCTGGCAGCAGAGGAGATCCCACACCTGGCAGCCATTGAGAAACTTGAAAGTGAGTTTATTTATAAGATGACTTATAGTTGGCTGTTTTGCGCTTGTCATAAGAGACTAAACAATAATAGTTTCCATGTACACCATACTGGGTTTCCCTGCGCAAACAGTGCAACAAAGTCTGCTCATATGTCAGACTGATGGTTTCTGCAGAGGGAATGACACAGAGCATCACTGCACAGTGCTTGATCAAACAGCGCCAAGTAAACTGCAACAATACTGTCATGTCAGAGTCTTGTCGCTGACAGCATGTATCGATTACTGTACAGGAAGATACAGAAATATAATGAGAGAGGTTCAGTTGAATTTGAAGGAACATACTGAAAATAAAAATCCATCTTGATTTTATTAAAGTCTCCCTGTGCTCAAAAACGTGCTTTTCTTCTGTTTACGTCTCCTAAACTGAATTATCTCGACTATACAGACTTGTAACTGGGCAAAGTTTGTCACTCAAGAGGTGTTTTTACATTACTCTACTGAAGGGGGGCAGTATCGTGCATTTCTTTGAAATCTAAGATATTAAACGTACACCGGGCAGCTTGATTAGGTATGTCACTAATACTAAAGCCAATCGGGGGTAAGAGACTTTGACACCAGGCCCGCGGGAAAGCTCCTCAGCCTTGCAGCCAATGTTTCCCAGTGGCCACTTACTGTATTGCAGCGAAAAAATCACCTGCGGCCCCAACAGGACTTTGCCCATAGGCCACCACTATAAAACAGACGTCCGTAAATCTGTTGACAGGACACCTTGAACTGCAACCAAGGTGAGCTATGACTCTTTTTATTATGGATTTTTGATCCATGGTTAATTCGAAGGTTTTATATTTGTAAAACTCTAAAAATCTGCAACATCATCACGATATAAAGTCTATGAGCCGAGCAGGGCCAGCAGAGGAAACACTACTGCACATTTTTAGTGGGCCACATGCCGTAGAAGTAAACCCTGAGGCTTTTTTTGGCGTATGCACCAGGCGAGTAACTCCACTGGAATGAATATGCGCCATCTTGGGATTCGGTATCTAGTTATTATTATAAATCTATGTTTGACATAGAAGCGGCAAAGAAATCTGACACCTGTCAACTTGTCAAAGAGCAAAACTTTTAATTTAGCATAGTGACAGTTCTGACAGCAAACATGGCACAGTGTGCAGTTTTTGGATGTAAACCAGACCCTGGAGCTTCCTTCAGATATCTACAGAAAAACCCCATCACAGCAGATATTGTATGTTTTACAATCATTAATGCAGTCTCAGTCACTGCCATTTAGGCTACAAGCTAACAAGCTAACAAACAACACAAGTAAAAAATGCTAATTACACTTACTATTCTGATACATCTGCTAAACACTGATTCTGGTGACTCCTCATCTGAGTCTGGGTCTGACTGAGGCTCAAACATATGGATGAATCTTTTCTATGTTTCCTCTGACCTTAGCCATCCTGCTGGCACTGCTCTTTTACCGGTCAACCTAGCACGAGCAGTGCTGGATAGAACGGAAAGCAAAACTTAGCGCAAGCAAATTTCTCAATGAGGGAGAAGGAATAGATCTGCTTCCAGCCCCTTTTCAATTTTTTTTTTTTGCATTATATGGGAAAACCATGTTTAACAAAATATCAGTATAATTACATTTAATTACTTAAAATATGTCTGGAGAGGGACTTCAAGAAAATGACTTCACATGGGGTTTATTTTAAGAGTTGTTGGTGCCAGAATGGTTGGGCTAATGTCTGAGGTGTGTAGGGCTTGTTGCTACTAATGACTGTGTGGTTTCAACACCCAGCGAACTCAACAATTAGTGGCTAACAACAGTCAAGGATTTGCATTTTACTTTTTATATTTGGATTTTGAGGCATAAATCAAACGGCACGGTGCCACGGAGGGAATGAATGGTTGCTTTATGTCGCAGTTGACACATAATCACACTGAACAACAGCAGGACGCTTTTCATCAGCTCTCAGGTGCGGGAGTTCAGCGCACATTATTACAGCGACAGTGAGATAAGGGGGGAGAAGGAGGGGAATCCTTTGCCATTTGAAGAGGGATGTTTGAGAGGTGGCGCTGCCTTTCGTATTTTAAACTGGTAGGAGAGCGGCACGGATTGAATTTGCTCTTCAGGGAGAATGGGCAGTCAAAACACTGACGTACTTGACCAGGTCGGCCCGCTGAGCAGGAGCGGTACTGTAGAAGTGGTCGTTTGAATCAATGCTCCTCATTGTTGGCTGAAGACGGATTTCAAAAGCACTTGGACGACACTCTCAAGGGTTTTCCCACCACTGCGGCTCCCACACTGAATTACTCTCTTCATACCTGCATTGTTTCATATGTCCCATATGGTTACCAAATGTTCAAGTTTATCTCATCATACTCCTGGTTATTGTGCAGCAATCAGCCCCACACAGAACCCAAACACAGCTGACAGTGACCGAACCAAATAATAAAGAGATTCATGGAGATCCTCCTCATCTTCAGCTGAATGTTCCGACCGCTCCACGTTGAGGTCATAGCTGGCTGGAAACTATGTGAAGCACAACCTTAAAACTCCATACGAGGCGTCGCCTAACACTGCGCTCTTAAGATGCATCTGGTCAACAAGGCCGTCCTTTGTGAGAGCCTCCACAATCAACAGAGGAAAGGAGGCAAAGATTAAAGGGTCATGTCCAGGGAAGATATAATTATAACTGACATTTCCCATCTTAAAGGGAAGCCTTTCACCAGGATCAGTGACCACAGAGCGGGTTAGGAGTTGCTGAATGAGCCGTTGCCCGTGTTACAGGTTTGAGTGTGGAAAGCAGGCTGGTGACTCGATTACTGTTTGCCCAGCATCTTGAGAGCAGGGCTCTGTCTGAGTGGGGAGACAGCTGAGGGGCTGCGGAAGACACATCGCTCAGGTCAGCCGAGGAAGACCCCCGGATTCAAACAGGAAATACTCTTTCAACACCAGGCAATAACAAGTCCACACAGTTTACATTGCGCTGACCTGTCTGCAGAGCGCTGCGAGGGACGTAGAAGCAGTTTGTTTAGCCGGCCACGTCACAACAAGAGAAAGTTAATGGTGTGCTGAAAATGTGGATGTGATAATAAGAGATTGGAAAATAAATGGTGGAGCTTTCTCTACCATGAGAACAGTCTGTTATCAGTCATTTGCCTTATAATTTAGTTTAAAGGAGCAGTGTGTAGAATGGCATCTGGAGGTGAGGGCTGCAGATTGCAACCAGCTACACCTTCTCCCATGTGCCAAGCGTCAACTCCTGGTTAGGATTCCTTCGATTTTCATTGTTCAGGAGATTTTAACCAGGAGCCGAATTATCTGCGGGGGTCGCCTCTTCTTCAAAACAAACAGACCAGTTGATTAAAACCGGTAGAAACACTAAATAAAACAGTTTCACGTAACAAATCAGTGTTTCTCCAATGCAGTTTGGCTCGTTGCATAAGGGCCGCTCACCCAGCACCTAACTCAATAACTTAAGATCCAAGCGTAAAGAAGGTTCTTACCCGGAGCCGAATTATTCAAAGAGTTCTCTTCCTCTCTAAAACAAACGGAACCAGTGATTTAAATGCGTAAAAACACAGAGTAAAGCAGTTTCACGTTAAAATCAGTGTTTTTTCCAATACTGTTTGGCTGTTTCCCCCTAAATCCTACACACTGGGTCTTTAAAATTGGAAAGAAGAGCTGGTACCTACTCTAGAAACTCTGTGATGTACTTGCGGCTGCACTTGGACCACGACCAGGGATTGGTGTCATAGTTGAGCGTGGGAGCCATTACATGATACTGGTGCTTCATGCCTGCCTCCCGACACTTTGGGTTGTCATCGTGAGGCATGTTGAACCTGGTGCAGAGAGGGAGAAGAAAAGGGGGGGGGCCGGGGGGGGGGGGGGGGTTAGAGATGTGGCGAGGGATATAAGGAACACACACAAAGTGATTATCAGCTGCTTAATGGCTCAGTCGTAGCAAGGAGGATAAATGTCACAGGATTTACATTCAACCATTTTTAACAGGGGATCACTCCACACTGTCGCTGTGGGTCGCCACACACAGATGCAGACACATCTACGAGTGATACTTCACACTCTGCACCTTTCCCTCCGCTCGTCTGTTTTTTGTTTGCGTCTTGTTTTACATACGTGTCTCCCAAATGTTTAGACAGTAAAAATCCCAGACAGGCTTCAATAAAACTCCAACTGGCCAGCAGGTGCTGAGACATTTTATGCAAAACGTCATTCTTTATCTATTAGCATCCATCCGCTCGGCCATCATGACCAACATGCTAGTGAAAACCACCTCCAGCTCACCACCAAGAGGTCAAAGGTCAACATCTCACATTCTCAAAGGGCTTAATGCAGAGGCAGAGGGAGGGGCAGTATGTCTGTGCACATCAACGCACATGTATGTGGCGCCAGTGTAAACATGTATACATCAGAGCCACGATAAGGGCTGCAACTAATGACTCTGTTTATTAGCTATTCATCTGTCCATTATGTTTTTGATGTCTTGTGTGCCAGAACACAGAAAAATGGCGATCACAAGTTCAACGAGCACAAGGTGACATCTTGGAATTTCTTGTATTCTCTGACCAACAGTCCACAATGACGAATCCTTACATTTGAGAAGCTAAACAAGCTTGGGATTTTGGCTTAATAATTAACTTAAAAGCTTAAACAATTATCAAAATAGTTGGTATTAATTTTCTGATTGTTTCAGTGTCACAAAATGCAATAAAACGAGAGACTTGGCAGAAGAGCAGCGGAATCAAGTGAAGTACACAACATGGCATCTGCAGATTAATGAATTCATCCAGGCTGTCTGCAGCTGGCAGTCTCATAAAGCAAGTCTTCTTGATCATGTCCAGAATATCGAGTCCGATGGGGATGTCCTGTTTTGTGCTGCGGTTTGGCGCACTCCCATAAATACATGCAGTGCGTACACGCAAGCTCACACATGTGTATATACACACAGGAACCCATGCAGCTGTATGATGTCTGAGATGTTTACAACAGGATGTGGGCCAGTGCTGGGCTCTGGACTATGGCTGAGGGTCAATCCATACCGTCACACAAACAAGACCTAGCATGGCTGGCATGAGGCCCACCCTACGGGGGCCGAGGGCCTGAAGGCAAACACCCAGGGAATAATTAAGCCCCTGGCACAGTAATGAGCTCTGCACACACACATCGAGCTGTTGGCTGATGCTGACAACATCAGATCTGGCTCAAACGGTATTTGCAAACTATTCTTTGTCACCTATGATGCAGAGGTGTGTCGCAGTGGTGCAGACAGTGACAGGTAACTTGAAAAAAGATCTTGATAGTTTGCTATGCAGACTTTTTTATTACCATGAAAGATTTGTGACGAGAGCCAAACAATTTGTACTCCTAACACATTATGATGATTTAGATCTGAAGGGAACAAATGAGGATACTGGCTTGAAATCCTGAGATGAGAGGCTTTTAGCATAATTAGGTCGTAAATAAGGAAGTGTTATGGCTCTCTGTTTGGCAACCTCAAGGGACAGATCAATAGAGGAGTTGATTCCAGTGGGAGTGTATCAACCCTGGCACTTAATTATTAGCATCCAGGCTAGAATGTGATTAGTTAGAGTCAGCTCACATTTACTCAGCGCTCAACAGAACAAATTGCTTTGTTCTCTGCACATGACATCCTTCATGCCGCGCTGTCATCCAACTTGATTTTCAGCGAGACAAAAACAGATTTCTGTGCTGAAATACCCATAAATTACTGTGAGAGTAAGACATGCTGCCGGAGCGATGACGACCTGAATTCCTGCAGATTGACTGTACATAAATAAGAGTGGGAGCAAACAGCGCAATCTGCAGGAACAGCCCTTATCAGCACTTCAACAGAGACAGAGCTCAGTGACACCAGAGGGAAAAATGGATTTCTAACTTGTCAGTGGATTACACATCTTAGCTCCGCAAAACAAACCATCTCTGACAATTTCGGTAATTGTATCCACTTAGCCAGCTTGCTGAGTTTATGCGTGATCAGGATAATGCCAGTGAAGTGTTGTGGTGTAGCCTTTCATACATCCTAAGATGTTAAAGAGGAAGGCCTGTTTGCAGCTGCAGACTCTAACGTCACATCAAAATGTCAGGAAGATTTAGACATTTAGAGCCTCGGCATCGTCTAGTGACAAACTTGATTATATGTGCCACCTTTGAACGGCTATCAAGTGACACCGCCTCGCCTGAAAATCCCCATGATGGCTATTAGCAATCACACGTCCTTGCGGTCATCTGAGAAAGGCCTCCTCTCCATTAGTCTAAACCTTTCTTTAATCTGCAATGGCTCTTGAGGCTCCCACTACCTGACACTGGCTTTCCCAGAGCGCTAAACACTCTGGAGAGCTCACGCCTGTGAACGCAGCGATTAACCACGCCAAGAAGAGGCAGAGCCAACTGGGCCTCCAGCTGCTTGAACTTAAGCATAAACAGATCCACACAAGATGCAAAGGGAAGACGAGGGGGGAGCCGTAGACTCTGTCCATCTGGCCGCTCTGGCCGATCTCTCCACTGGAAGAATGTGTGAGCGGGGACAGAGGAGGTAGAAGAATATCTTTCATTCTTAACCAGTGGCTCACACACACACGACACTGGTCCTTTTTACTAGCCTGCAAAAACGGACAAGCCAACCGGAAAGAAAATCTGTCACTCATTCTCTCTGTAAGGGAGGAAGGAAGAACAGGACAGAAAAAGACGTGTAGCCCCTAAGTATCTTTACATCAAGTTTTTTATGTAGATTGTAATTTAATGCTCTGCTCAGAATACATGTGTTTGCTCAATATAAATAAATTCTAGTTGGTATTAAACATCTTCACTTTAATATAGACATACTCTGCAGCTTTAAATAGTGTGGTTACAGAGTCAGTGAGAATGCTGAGCAAACCGAGTCCAACCTAAGTTGTTTACTTTTCATTGTAGGTAATAGCTTGTTTATGAGTCTTTCCACTTTTCCTGTAATGCGATCGGCTGGTGGGCAGAAGCTAGAGAAGAGCGTATGTGGTTGAGCGAGGAAAGAGAAGAGCTCGGATAGAAGCAAGAGAGAAAACAGCTAGGAAATTTGGTGTAACTTGTGTTTGCAACTTATAGTGCTGCAGAAACTGGAGTGTATTAAGACTGCAGACTAGTGAAAAGCTGCGAGTCTGTGCTGTGCGTAACTAGTGAAGCACAGACGCAACCTGATGCCGCGTTCTTGAAAGCTGGCACAAACGAGGCACAAGAGTGGCGGCAAACCTTGCGTTTTCCAGGTGACTGAAGACGCAGCATGTGTACGGCCCCTAATTTCCAGGGCTGGTGCCTGCGGTTATTCCACAGGCTAGTCAATAACATGTCGGGCAGGAAATCCAAAGTGTGGGATCATTTTGAGAAGGTGAAGGACGAACCCAAGGTGATATGTAAACTCATCTTCATTGGTCGACTACAAACATGACGTATCATCTGAAACATGGAAGTAGCTACATGCCCATTAGCCCACAGCGTCATTAACAGGCGGCTCGCTCAGTGTGTGACGTGCACTTGTAGATAAAATATAGGCCTATATTAATGAAGGTTCATTAGTACGGTTTTGTATTTCTCTGTAATGTAGCACAGTGTTAACAATGTTACTGATACTATTCTTTCTCACACCTTCAACTCAAACCATTGTGTTGCCCCGCCCAAAATATATTATTTAATAATTAAATTAATATCATAAACATTTGGATGACTAGTCAACTAATGGCCCTAAATGACGACTATTGGTCGACTAGGAAAATTCTGAGTTGGGGGCAGCCCTAAGTGAACAACAAACATAATGGTTTAACTAACTAGGGAATGAAGTTTATGAACACAGGGTGCTACCTATTGAAAGACAAGCTAAAAGCCCCACAGACAGATGCATCATCTTTCTCAAAAATCTGCCCAAAAGTGTGCTTGCTGAGACGGAAAAGAAAATGTCCATGTCAAAGAAGAACCTGTGTGTTAACCACGATTCAATTAACTGAACTGGATTAAATGTCAGAGACTCTAATGAGTGATTTACCGTCATTTTGTCTGTTGGATATTTGGAATAAACATCTCCCACATAAGAGACAAAGTCCTGTGTTTTGACTTGGTCATCTGGATACAGATTATACATACAAGCCTTTTTTTCCACCTCGTACAAGTGGCAATATTTGCTTGTTGTGAAAACACACTCTGGGAGACAGGCATGTTGTGGTAACACTGCCATTACTCGCCAACAGACAAAGTTACATATGACGACACTGTGACATCTTCAGCTTGTGTTATCAGTCTCTTGGGCTGATACATGGAGAAGGGGCTGGGAACAAGCAGACAAAATATTTAGCCTTGCTCTGTCTGATAAAGTCCTGTGTGCCACTCTTACGAAATCTTTGGATGTATTTACTGTATTTGGAGAACAGAGAACTGTATGTTATTTTGTACCACAAAGAGACAAAGCTCTTACACATACAGGGTTAACTTCTTGAGCTGTGTAGTAAGGTATTACAGACTGGCATGTTATTAAAAGTCAAGTTTTTCACTTTATTATGTTTTGCACCTGTGTCTGCTGCGCCCTACGTCTCTTGATAAGAGGGCTTTTGTTGGTCAAAGCTGGCTGTGAGGGGTGAGATAGGCTGTGTGTGTGTGTGTGTACAGTATGTGTGTGTGTATGTTGGGGTAGGGGGTGGAAGGGCTCTGTGCTGCAACTTACACATGGCCCAGCTCATGAGCGATGGTGAAGGAGGCACTAATTCCATTTTCCTCACTGATGGAGCAGCTCCGGTACGGGTCGCACATTGTCCCCAGCTCCGCGAGCCCTACAGGGTCACGTACACGCACGGAAAAACACACAGATACACATAAACACTTATAGACACACAGCTATTTGAAGAAAAAAAAAACTGCTGCTTGAGTGTTAAAGGCGATTAAACCATCAAAACTTTTGTTCCGTAAGAGAGATTAGCACCGCCACCGACTCCCTCCATCCTCCCTCCCTCCTCCCATTTCTACCACTCTGCTCTGTCACTATAATATTATTAGCTGACAGCCTGCCATAAACTCATTACTGCACAGTTTATGAGCTGTCGTTAACAGAGTGGAAAGTTAATTGAAACGGACTTGAGGTGGAGATATTTGCGCAAAGAGAAAGACAAAAGTTTACCTAATGTGTCACATTTATCTTTCGCACGGCAGATGTCTTCTCTGAAAAAAAGAAACACACCACTCAGTTAGATCTCTTTCAGTTTTCTTGCAGCTTGGCTTTTTGTTTGCTGGGGAAGAGTGTGTACCTGGTGATAAGGAGTGCCGTGTCATGGTGAGAGGGATGGCTGTCATCCTGGATGTTTTGGCTCTGCTGCCAGACACAGAAGTTGTGGAGAGTCGTGGCGGCGTTGAAACTCACTGTGGGCCCTTCCTGTTTTGGGTGAAAGACCATTGAGGATGTAACTAAGAAACCGTGTATATGTATTGTAATGTTGTAACTAGTAGTTAAAGTAACTACGTCTTGAAGGGGCTGTATTCGAAATTAGGATGTCCACATGGCTCCCAACATAGAAGCCACTGAGCCAGCAGGTAGCAGCTAACAGTACCACTCTATAAACAGCACTAGGCCTGTCACAATTATTACGTTATCAACTTATCAAGGTCAGCAAAAATTATCCATATTATGTCCATATATCGTGCAATATTGCTTTTGTGTTTGTTAACATAAGATTGTCACCAACATTTCAGTCAACATGATGCCAGAATAAATACCCAGCAGTACATCGCCTGTTAAGAAATGACTTTCTAGACCCCTGTGCCAAATGTTTAATATTAATTTAAGTGCAGTTTTTGTGAAAAGAGCCTGAGAGTCTATTTAATTCATTCCTTAGGTCAGTGGTTCACAAATGCTGTGCCGCGGCAGACTGGTGTGCCGTGATTACCACACATAATTATGGCAATATTCAACTGGACCTTTACAAAAAGTTATGAATTAATTTTTAACTGACTGGATTAGTATGTTGTGCACACCCATTTCCTGATAAAGAGGCAAACTCTACCTTAAAAAATGTATTTTCATTTAATTTATTTAAAAACCTTCAAAGTGTGTGACACATCACATTATTTTACATTATATCCCATTTAAGTGGATGTGTTATTGGTGCTTTGATGTAATTTTAAAACGTTTAAAATGAATTCTTGAATCATTATGATAAGAAATATTTTATGAGTAATAGTTGGTTGGAAATTGTCATTTGATATCAGTAAATAAAACAAACATTTATGTTGTGATAAGAGTGATAACATGTTACAGAGGCTATTGTGCAAAGATATGAATACAGGTGTGACTTGAGATTTTGGCTTACCCTTTGGTGCGCCTTGGGCACAAAAAGTTAAAAAAGATTTTTTTTATTTAAGACATTTTCACATTCCAATTCCTATATTTGAATATTCTTAAGAATTAAAAGTTAATTGCACTTTTAAAGGATGTATTTGCATTATTATGCTATTATTTTATTATTGTGTCGGTGGCATAAAATGGTCTTAAAATGAGGATAATATAATTTCTCGCAATTCGGAAAATACATCGGCCACCAAACGTAGTTATGGTGACAGGCATAAACAGTGCAAAACAACATTGCTGACAGAGCTAACAGTGTTAACTGAGGGGGTGTTAAGCTTCAGCAATGACGCCATCCCAATAACAGCATGCATGTGCATGTGCAGCCATACCAATTTCCAACAGCAAACCATAGAGAAGCTCAGATTAAAACACACACACAGAGGAAATTACCGATGATAGCATTTTACTCGCTTTGTTGGGATGACATGGTCTTTGACACAGATTAAGCCAAAGATCAGGAGCCTCCCACAGCTTTCCAAACAATGACAGTTCCCTTTATTTAACTATTTAAGAATCAGTCAGAGTGACCAAACAAACTACAGTGAGCCTCTTCAGCCACCTCTCATTTGCAGGTGGCTATCCGCCTCACTATAGTATCGTTTGTTTTCCAAGGAGACCTCTCTTGAGACTTGAAACTGACAAGGCAGGCAGTGTCCTTTCAAACAGGCCCCACAGAGAAAAGGCCAGGCCAGGGACACCTGCACTGACGTCAGCTGTGTCAGAGACCTGGATACAGGTAGCATTCAAGACACCCACACTCACCTGTTCATTGTGGACGACGACTAGCTTGACAATCATGATGTTGATGAGGTTTCCTACGCTGGGGTCTCTGTACACTGCTGCTACCTGTAACAAAGACAAAACACACAGACAAAAAATGCAAACCTCCACTAACCTGAACCAGAGCACAGACAGTGACAGTATGAAAGCTAGTCTTCTCTTAACTCAATACTTGGAATGAGAAAAATACAGCTATTACTCTGTCTGGTTAAGCTCCATGAGGTTTAATCAAAATAGCAACAGTTCATTCAAGTCAAAAGAAACGAAAAATGTCTCCTTCAGGCTAAGTTTAATCAACAGGGTATTAAAACCAATTACAATTCCCCCAAAGACCTTGGCAAAGAAAAAATAAACTAAAACCTGGACCCAGCAACAAACGTGAAACTTCAGCAAAGCTGGAGTTCAGAGCCCCTCTGTGAGGACAGCAAAACATTCCCTCTGTAGTTTTTACCCTCCGCTTCTCTTGCCTCTCTCGCGCACCCCTGTCACGGTCGGCCAGCAGTCTCCTGAGGCCGTGCGCTGCCTCCTGACAGGAACTCATTAGTCCACTATAAACACTTAGCTTGTCTTAGCCTGGGGGAAGGCAAACGTGGCCCAGGCCTGTCCGGAGTGGGCAAAGGGAGCCTGTCTTTGCATGCTCCAAGTCCAACTGTGACGCAGGACATGCTCTCACCCCAATGTATGTTATTGTATGATCAGTGCAACAACTGCAACAACCAGAACTGAGGGGGGCTGAACAGGGCCATAGCTACCATCAGGGACACTGGGGTCTTACTTCTGGTAAAAATTCTGGACATTTTAGGGGTCAAATGGCAGGACGAGGAGTCTATACTGTTTTATAACACACATTGTACACATAGTGTTCTTTTAAGAATGATTCTGATATGTGCATCTGTACGAAAAACAAACATTTTAACGTAAAGAAAAGAGATTTAGCTACTAGCTGTTATCCATCTGCAGTCCCTGGCCAAGTATAGACAATCTCAAGGGATGCTTTGCCAATTTTCAACCAGCTTTGTATCACATCAGTGTGGGCAGTATGTGTTAATGGACTATGGTAAATCTCTCTCCATCTTGCCAGCGCTCAGATCTCCCTGCTCATTTCTTTTCTGTTTTGTTTTTTTAAGATATTTTTTGGGGCATTTTTTAGCCTTTATTTGATAGGACAGACAAGCGTGAAGGGGGGGAGAGAGCGAGGGAGTGACATGCAGCAAAGGGCCACGGGCTGGAGTCGAACCTGGGCCTTGTACATGGGGCGCCTGCTCTACCACTAAGCCACCGACGCCCCGTCCCTGCTCATCTCTGAGCTGAAATCACTTCATCACAGATTTTTGCTGGCTCTTGGGCTACTACAGAGTGTACTCACACATTTTCATATGGCCTGTCACCACGGACGTAAAAGTGTCGAGGCAGACGAATCGAGGGGGCCACCCCTCTCAAACTCGCTGCAAGCTGCAATGTGTGGCAGTGCTGATCAAATATAACCGAGATTCTGTTACTGTATTGTTTCTGTCTCGCCTAAAATGACTTGAGAAACATATTTTAGGTTATTGTTTAACTGTAATACGAGATCGTTTGTTATCAGCTGACTGCCATACTGTTTCCGGATAAGAATTAAGCATTACATCATCCACCAGAATAGAATTAAGAAAGAGCGTGTCCCCTGTAGACGCCTGTCTCTAATATAGGCCTTTTGAGTTCGGTGATTTAAGCAAATAATAGCCCGGGCTATTAATTTAAGTTTTACGGTATATACTATAATGTGACTTAGGCACTTATTAGCATAAACAAAACTTAAAAACCTCAGTTGGATCAAACCCAATGGATCAGACTGAGTAGATTTCTCTGTTCATATTTTGGCTGTTTTGGTTAAACTGTGGCTAAAGTAAAGTGACTGAGACACTGTGAAAGAGCAAAGGGAAAAAAGTGTGTGTGCGTGTGTGTGTGTGTGTGTGTGCGCACACCACTGATCTGCAGAACTAATGTTTTGACTTCAAACCTGGCAATGAAAAAAGGGCCTGGCACATTTAACATTGACTGTACCCGTACAGTCTTACTTAAGGATAACACGCCACTGACAATCATTACTCCGTTATATGTTAATGAGTGTTTTGAACAGTCTGTCTGACACACTGCTGAGAGACAGACAGCAGAGGGTACACACAGTTCAGTACAACTGATAACCTATCCAGCTCTGACACACGCGCACTCCTCCAACACTCTAATACATACGGAGACATTCAATCACAGTATTACTGGCCTGATTACCAGCCAGCTCTCCCAGTCAGATACAGAACTCATAAAGACATCAAGCTGCTGAGTCAGGCTTTTAGCAATTGACTGTGCCGCTTTCGTCGAAGCAGCCGCATGCGAGGGTCACATCAGGGTTTACAGCCAAAATGTCAAACAGTAACATGTGAGGCTAGAAAAACACAGACCTAGACTGAGGGTTTTTGTTACACATTTTAAAGGCTTTGTTCACCAAATTACAAAAGAAAACAGATCTTAACTCTAGTGTGCCGTGGAGATATTTTGGGTTTTATTTGCCCTGGGTTCTGAGGTGTCAGTTTCTGAGATTTCTGCCACCACCCCAATACAATAAAGCTAAATTGATTTTTTTTATGTGGTGCTCACAGCATTGAATAAAACTTTACGGCAACATTTCTTTCGAGAAAACGACCCAATTACTGGGGAACAATTCTGAGCTCCCTGTTTTCATAGGGACTATTTCCTGAGAATGTAGGCCCTATGAAAACCGCTCACACAGGGTCTCATTATCGAGAGTAACAAAACCTTTTTTAAAGCGTCTGTATGCTTTATTCAGAACATTAATATGTATGTAAAGATATAGTGGAGTAATGGCGTCCTGAGTAGAGAATAAAGTCATGCTACCTCTGTAATCTGAGCTTCTCTGTGGGTTGTTGCGGTAGCTGGTCTGGTTGCGCGTGCATGTGCGTATCCTACTGGCTAGCTAATCGTGGCCACTTTGCACTGAGCTCATAGGGCGCTTGCCATAGATATCAGGACAGCATTCTCTCAAAATCCTAAATGAGTTGTTTTTGTTCCCACCTGGACCTTTATGCTCTGCCATTTCTCCTCTAATCATCACGCAGTAACCTGTGACAGGCTGTTACGCTATGATAACTATTAAATATTCACATATATGTAGTTTTTTGTAGAGCTGCGAGCGTTACGTAGCACTCCCGTGTGTGCACAGTGAAGGAGGAGAGGGAGAGACGCTGTGCTGCTGCCAGAGGAGCCGCTGAATGAGTTCCCTCTGAGCGGTAACTCGCCTAAAGAGTCTGAGAAGTCCGGGGCTGTTCATAAAACATTCAGGACGCCTGACGCTGCTCCTCTTTTTGGAACCACCGCGGAGTTGTTATAATTCTGCTTTCAGCCATGCTTGTTGTTGCCGTGGGTAACAGTATGACATCAACATGTCAACAAGTTGAAATATTGGGATATGAATTTTTCATTTGATATTGAAAATTATATTGGTATCATCGTGAATGAGATGATATGGCACACCCCTAGTCAAAATTGAAACCTGAATTCTTGGTGGCGACAAGCTAACAATACTGAACAACATTAAAAATCTTCAACACTGAGACAAAATAATAATTTTTAGAAACATTGTTTTACTTACTACTGACATGATTGTTAGGATGTAGTGCTCTAGGTTGCGTCCATGGTGACGCACCATTTTGGCATCCGCCGTCACCATCAGCTCAACGTAGCGAGGGTAGGAGAGGAAGCGCTTGCGTCTGCGTGGGGATTTGGGGTGTGTGCTCGTGGAGTTGTTGTCATAAATGTGTTGATCATCTATTGTGGCTCTGAGAGAGTTCAGCTCCTCTCCCATACTCCCTCTGCTCTCAAAAGCAACCGGCCTCTTGGAGTTCTCTGCTTTAAGAAAGAAAAATGATGATGAGTGATGATGAGGACAGGAAAAGATGTTTGGAACTTATTCATGGGAATTAAAATCTTGATCATGGGGGAGAATTGGACTTTTAAATACTCAAAATTCATCCACAGTGGACACTTACTGCTTTATGCTGTAAAGGCATTTCATGAGAGAGCATGGTACGTCTACAGTTAAGAGCCAAAGGTTTTAGCTTAGCTGAATTCCAATGACATAACAGAACCATGCTGGACTTCTATGGCAAATACCCGCCATAAATTATTGTGTCATTCCAGTGCTCAGGAAAGAAGTTGTACCAAGAGACACGGGGTCAGTGGTGAGCTTTGAGTGTAAGAGTTTTTAGGTCAAGCAATGTGCACCTTCTCAGCCTGAGTGTAAGCCACACAAACAGAAAATCCCATGACGACATTTTACCGACTCACAGAGGGACTAGGCTCAGTCTGCAATCTGCAAGAGCATATAAAACCACCTCAAAATATCGCGTCTCTCTGACCCAGTTTCTTATCTGAAAATGAGGTAAAATGTGGACAACCACGCTGAAAGGTAACATAAAATACAATGTGTATATGATGCCAGATTGAAACGATTCCATTTACAACCTTGAGGTGAGCGCTTTCAACACAAGCCCGAGATGAGAGGGGGGAAAAAAAAGATCCAGGACATCAGCCATATACTGTGCATACTCAACTGGCATTCCCTCAGCTGAACTGCACGTGTTGAGCTGGCCATGAGCGATAGATTCCTTCACCATGACAGAGTGAGGTTAAAAGAGGGAGACAGAGGCAGAGACACAGACTAGGAAAGCCTGAAGAGCTTGTTTCATTGGAGGAGAGGAGAAGAAAAATCTGCAAAGGTTAAGATCGAAGTGTATTTAATGACATATACACTTATGACAGATATGACTGTCTGTGTGCACAGGGGTGATTCTTGACCATGTGTTTTAGCAAAAATGCACGTTTGGGAGGTATTGAGCATACAACTAGATAAATGAGATTTAAATATACTGCACAAGTTGTGTGAGAGTTTCATATGTTATAGTTTTGCTGTTAAACGTGAAAGCCTATGACTTCAGAATTTTTTTCTGTTTTTGGATTTTCATACACCATGGAGGCAGGCAAGAAAGTTTTCATCCCAAATTCAATGCAACACGGAGTGAGTAATTTGGGGAGGCTGTGGCTCAGAGTTAGAGCAGGTTGTCCACTAATCCGAAGATCCGTGGTTCGATCCCAGGCTCCTCCGCTCTGCATGTCGAAGTATCCTTGGCCAAGATACTGAACTGAGCTGTTCCATCAGTGTGTGAGAGCGTGTGAATGGTTACTGGGTAGCAGGTGGCACCATGTATGGCAGCCTCGGCCACCAGTGTGTGGATGTGACATGAAGTGTAAAAGTGCTTTGAGTGGTCGAAGACTAGAAAGGCGCTATACAAGTGCGGCCTATTCACCATTCTTAATATACAAATGAAGCTCTTGCGAAAGTTCAGTCAGGAAGACAACACTTTTCATGCTCAGGCTGTACGTTTTCATTCACCCCTTGCATGAATGCTCACTCAGTGTCTCTCGGTGTCATTGTCTGGGTCTATCAATTGAGCTGATTCACAATCATCCAATAGTACAGCACCACACCTCCCCTGTCAGCCTATCATCTCCCTGCTCCTCATTTTAAATATGGTTCTTTCTCTGCCGTAGTTCTTTCTAGCTGCCAGTCGTGCGCACCCTCCACCTCCCCATCACCACCTTGTCTTTACAGATTCATCAGCTTCATCTGCCTCAGTAGTCAGCAGCCTGAGAGTCAGCAGCCACCACCACCACCACCACCACCAGTGTCTGGACTCCGTGGGGGGATTTATCTTGCTGCTGCTCAGACGTCCGTCAATCACACACTGTCTACCTCTGTTGTCCAAGCACCAAAGACTTCTGTTAAATTAATCAGCACAAATCATCTGTACACTCAAATTCTGTATTAGATATTATCTTCACTTCATTCTTCTGTCTCTCCTGATATTGAAATGCTCACGTGAGAGCAGGGGGAAGTATTCCTTTAAGACTGTAGCCTGTCAGAGTTTGGAAAGAGAGCTACAGGTAGAGCAGGGGAACAAGAGGTGACAGACTTTTTACTCTTGACACAGGCAAACTCCAAATTGCTCAAAAACAAAGGTAATTCTGTTTGGGACACACAGCTGCAGTATATTCCTGTTACTGACCAACAAACCAGCCCATACTGAAAACAGAGCTATGAATCTTTCTCAAGAAAAATCTCTCCAGCATCATCAATCAAGTTAATGGCGAACACATCGCGAAATCATCTGTGTATTCTGAACATCAAAATTTTTCAGCCGCAATCGATAATTTATGAGCACTGGATGGATTTCAATAACCATATTGTGTTGAAACAGGCCATCTGAGGACTAAGTATTCGCACACAGGCTATTGTGCTGTCCAGATTTGCGGCGATGCATTGCCACATGCCATACGGTGTAAGAAAGACTGCTTGCAGTAGTTTCTGCCATCTCTCAGCCAGGAGAAGATGGATTTCAAGGGCTACCCGACAAAGTGAGAGATAAATGTGGCAGGAGTGAGTAGTAAATCATGCAAACACACAGACATGACAGCTGTATAGGCACAAACTGAGATTTTTCATATTCACAACTCATGCAGCCCCAAACACACTCAACATTTTTAAGGCAACAGTCATCACCTTCTGTTGTGTTTTGTGTCGCCTTAAAGGAAATATGCATGGCAATGGGAATGTGGGAAAGTAAAAATTTTCAGAAATAAATTAAACATAAAATGACATTCACTAAATAAATGACTTTTTAGTAATTTTATGACTGTCAGTGTTTACGAGCCAAGCATAGTTTGGAGTCCGTCATCCTAAACAACCCCCTCAACTTTAGATAACCCGATCATAGTGAAGAGTTCCATTGTCTTCTACAAACTCAGTCTTTCCAGAGACTCACACAGAGAGAGATTGTGTGCAACTGTTAGGTCAGAGAAAAGCAAAAAAAAAAAAAGAAAGAAGAGAAAACTCGCTGGGCGCTCCGAGATTATTCAAGTGATGCCCCCAGCGGGCACGCGAGGCGGAGCGTGACTTGCTGGCACAAAGGCACACAGCTCTTGCTGCCGTGAGGCCCAGCCCCATGCCAGTGCCAGCATCCAAGTCAGCGCCAAGTCTGTCTGTGCCCGTGCACACAGCCCGGGCAGCTGGGCCAGAACAGAGCTTTGTATTTTCCAGGAAAAATCTTTCCGAGGCCAAACCCACTACACTAAACCCCTTAAACAGACTCATCACTGCAGACAGTCTGACATCAAAGGGATTATCAGAGAACAGAGGAGTATCTACATCTACAGAAATTGGTGTTAAGTCTCAGAGCAAGCGAGTGTGAGATGAGAAGAAAAGAGAAGAAGAGGAGGAGAAAATATGGTCCCAGTTATAATAGCCTTTGAATCAGTGCAGATTAGCCACACACAACCTTTCCCAAATCGCCTTAGGTTCAAATCCCCCTCTCACTAGGTAGTGAGCTGCTACTTACACCATGAGAAGACAGGGGTGACTGCCCTGACCCGCCGGACATACAGAGACAAGACATCTCCCTCTGAGCACTGGGCATCAAATCACCTACACATGCACATCTCTGGATTGTAAATGTTGGAATTGATTACCAAACATCAAACTGTGAAACGTTTAATTTCTCTTTGCACCAGCAAAAATTTCACGACCTTGAGCCCGTAAAATCGAGCTCCAGCGGTTCTTCATAAGAGAGAACAATAAAGCGAGCCCTGCACAGCATGAGAGCATTTACAAATGTTGTAATTTGGTTGGCTCCAGTATGCACACAGCTGAAAGAGAACCACACCACACTCACTTTTCTGCTCTAACGCCTACTTGAATTGTAAACTTACAAAAAGCTTTTTTATCAGAGTGCCAAAATATAATCAAACCCAACGAATATTACCAACAATATTTATCTACTCACTCAATAACATGTTCAATTGCACGCCAAGTGCCCCACACACATAAGCAAACATTTTCATACATATTTCAAGATTCCAGTTGGGTTTGAATGCTGCATGTGTTTACACTTAAGTATTTATTTACATATATTCACAAACATTCACAAGTATGGAAGCATTTTCAAGCTTGTGAGTGCACTCTCTGGTTTGAGTCCATTCATGTACATCCACCCTGTCCTAAAGGATCTCATTGAGATTTCAATCTAGATCAAAGAGCTGCTCTTTGACTCTCCTTCAGCTCACTGTCAAAAGTATCAATGCCAAGGGCCCAACAATGGGGAACACACATTTCATTGTTGAACTAATTAACATTCTTTTACAATGGCCCGCTGAGAGTTTAGGCGCCCTATTCCCCGGGTGCCAATTAAATAGACAGTATACCTTACATTGTGTATAGGTACTGCCTTGGTTCTACTGTATACAAGGTCAGACACTCTGGTTACTGACAGTACGACTCAAGAGGGGGAAAAAAGTTGAAACTCCTGCAGACAGAGGCACAATTAAGTGCAATTCTGTGGCTAGACAGAGAGAAGCAAAGGCAGCTAATTGTTGCTGCTGAAGAAAGCTTTTAAAAGTGAAGTGGCATGGCTTTTGACCTCACTGGAAGACGGTGGGCTTTGTACACTAACAGTGCTCTCTGAGTTCAGTTGTTATTTTCAGTTCAGAGACATGCTAAAGACAGCATGGCGGTCAGCTCAAGAATGTGTTTGGAGTAGCAGACCTCCTCTGAGGAGACAAAACACTACTTATGGATCTGGAGTCCTAATGATGGGCAGGGGCCTGGAGTGTTTCTTTTTGTCAGACTCAAGCTGAAACTTTCTGACTATAAGATTTAAAGAAATTCATCCTAACAGACTGCAGAGGACCTGTTAACCTACTTGAAGACTGCACAATTTGCTGTTTTAATAACAGAAAATGTTTAAAAATCTGCATACAAATACACATGCTGTTAGACAACCTCTTTGATTGGCTGTTTTTGGAGAATACGAGCTGTAAAAAAGAAAAAATGTCATCATGTTTTACAGGATTGTGCCTATTTAAAATGTAAAAGTGCCATTGACATTGGTTCATCTGAATAATTCATCCAAGAGCTGTGGAAGTTTACGTAAAAGAGGCCATATCTACAAACATCTGGCAGCCAGTTAAAGGTGTTCAGTGGGGAATATCAAAAAGCAATTTTTTTTGTGTATGTACCAAAGTTGGTGAAGATTGGATGAAAATCTCTTTGGCATTTACTGAAGCCTCTAGATCCAGACTCATATCAATTAATTCCACCTTTTTTCTTTTTTTCTTTTTTTTACATATTCTGGTGACAGACATACAAACAGGGCCAAAAAGATCCCCCCTGGATGGAGGTAACCACTGAAATAGCATCTAAAAGGACACATAGTGTGAGGACGCGATTTAAAACTATACTGACAACCTCTCCCCTCATTTCTAGTCTGTATCATAGCAAGTTCTGCATCCAATCTGCATAAGGAATCCACTTTGAGAAAGGAGGTTATGGTTTACAGTAGGCACGGGGTGGTGTCATGGTAATACCAGGGTATTTAGAAATCCCAAAGGTATGATTTTCAATACTGTCAAAAAATCCAAAATACCTTTTTTCTATTAAACCGATACGGAGATGCTGTATTGAAGTGATGTAGTGTACAACATGCGCCACCAGGGGTCAGTCTCTACAAGTGGAACATAGCTGAGAAAGACAGCAACTGCGAGTGGTGGGGATAACGTTACAGGATTGGTAAAAAAGAAAAATGCCTCTGCTCCTGTTTGGGAGTCTTGCAAAATATACCTTCAACTTCTTCCACACATCATCTCCGTTCAGCCCACTGATGTGTCGGCATCCACCATGGCAACAAGTGTCATCAAGTTCTCCTGCAAGGAGGTCGCTGATTTCCTATCTATTTGTTATTCTCTGGGCCAGAAGTAACTGCATCTTAGAAACACAGCACTGTCAACAATGACATACATACTAAAATTACTTCTATTACCAGTAGCTCATTTTTTACATTGTTTCTTGTTTTCCTTTTTTTACACAAATACTGCCATGTACTGTATACCCTGGTGAAATGTCAGGAATGTATGAAAAAACAGATGCTACCCAAGCCTAGTTTAAAGTTAAAGTGTAAATATAAGGTAAGAGGCTTTTGAAAACCACAGCATGATAAAACCAACAATTAACATGGCATCTGACTTTGGTATCTAACAAGAAGAGGGGCATTTAAAGGATAAAGGATAGTTTATTACAACTTGGATGTTATGTTCTTAGTTTTGGCCATCATTCCTGCCGTAATTGCAACATTGCACTCATCAACTTCTGGGAACTGCATCGTTGAGTCAGACAAAGGGACTTTGCAGTGGCACTGTTACCATGCTTCCAGATCTTCAAATTACTTTAGTGAGTATGTTATCATAAAAAAAATGGACAAAACTATGAAAACTAGACCAAAGTTGAAAGTCAATAGAAAGTTAAAAGGAGCAATGCACCTTGAACACAGTCAGCATGGATGAAGTCATTACATCTCCCATATTTTTAAGCATACCAAGAGCTTATTTGAGACCCTGAGACAAACAGTTCTGCCTTGACATATACAAAGCAGGTCTGAAGGTTTGAGTGATTTCTGGCCTCTGAGATGATAAACAGCCAGCGCTGCAGGCGATGACACTGATGCCTCACTGGCCAGCTCTCAGCACTGCCTCTCCCAGTCCACCTCAGTGGGAAACTGTCGCTCACCTGTCACCCCCTCTCACCTCTGACTGTCACCCATGCCACCATGCAGTCAGTCACTGTCACTCAAGTTGCTCCAACCGTTCCAATCAGACTCCATCTGTTAAGAATGCCCAGACAGTAGACAGTGGCAGAAAATAGCCCCAGCTGGAATCTGTCACGGGAACTCCCGAGACAACACAACACATTGGGTTCAATAGGGCTGAGGCCTCGGGGCAGGCAGACACATGGCTGCTATTAAAGTTATGGACTGTCTGTAGTTGCCCAGCCCTGTTCGGCCCTGTCCAGAGTATCTGTTATCTTAAAATCAGATACCAATGAGTGCAATGGGCCATATTATTAGCTGCTTGAATTAACTGTCACGCAGTGTTGTAAAATATAAGGCAATGATGCAACAAAGCATCAAGCCTGAAGGGAAAACTTGCATATTGCGCAAAACTAACACATGTTGGCTCAAGACTTGCAGTCAGTGCATGGCAAAACACGTTTCAACTCATTTGACTAACTAAGACATTAACATCTTGGTGCTCCAAAGAAAACGCTATGTCCATTCGAATGGACAATCAAAAGACAAAAGAAATTTTGATTGTTTTTCTATGAAGGCCGATAGCAAGGCCGTGGGTGAGAACACTACATTAGAGAAGCAGGTGTAAAAGAAGAAAGGCGGGCAGTGGGAGGTGGGGAATAAGCTGGGGCCTCTGCCAAGCTCTGCAGCAAACCCGACAGGCACATGCAGCGCAGGCCAGGACTGCTCAAACACATGAAGAAAGAAGCTCCTTGCTCAATTCCTCTACCATGCTTCGCTCAGCAATTCCTAATACTCGGCGGGAGGCTTCATCCACTGACGGCCAGAGAGATGACATGCAGTCCTGACACACACTCGAAAGCAAACCACATCTATGCATGCACACAAAAGGCCAAAAACAAACTTTTTCTTCCTCGCAACAATAGGTACTTCCTGAAATGGGGGAGGTTCAATCTACCCAGGGGGCATCAGGGCAAAGAGCAAGCCTAAGCCTTTTGGAGCCATCTGACACTCAGAAGCTCCCCACCATCTAAAGCCACACCCTAAAGGTGAGAGAGGTTGTCTGAGCGATCAGCACCCGTCCATCACACCCTGCCCGGCCACCTTTCCTGACCCCTGTCAAGAGCTGCAGTTAAGAGGAAAACAAAGAGCTTAATGCATACATAGTTCCAAGTGAGGCCCAGCAAACAAGCCAGTGAGCCCAGTAACCACGCACCTCTAGGAGGGGAAAAAACTCAAGGTCACATCCACCCGTCCAGTGAGTGACTCCAAACAAAGAGGAAAGTGAGGTCACAATCAACAAGTGCTTCCATTCACATACATGAAAGCGCAAAGGGAGAGCGGGCAGCGATTCAAGTCGGCTAGTTCAAACCCCAGGCGGGGGAGGGCATTTTTCCATATAAATGAACCCATTGACCAAAAACCTGATGCTAGCATTTGAACTACCATGTATACACAGTGGGCACCAAGGGGGGAATCCTATACAATGATTGTGTTGAGGGTCAGAGGCCACAGATGCCATGTGTGCCAAGTATTGCTGCATCAAAGCCAGTCACTTCGCTGTCCGAGCTGCCCTCAGTTAGCCATCAAGGAATCGGGTGAAACACTCGAAAGCCAACACTGGAACGCTGGTGTTTGGGTTTACGGCCGGTGATGTTCGCTGTCAAGCTGTCTGTATTCAAGTCACTGTTTCTAATTCAGACAAAATATGACACCCCACGGTTTTGGAAACGCAGCCAACGAGTGTGAGAAAGAGATACTGCACGGCTCCCCTTCCCTCTGTCTCTTGCTTGTCTTCACATGGATTTTAGAAAGCAAAGGGAAGAGAGCGAGAGAAGAATCTGCCCCTATCTGCAGCCACCCTCATCCCTGTGGCTATCTCTTTCGAAGGACGACGCAGGGATTCACATGCAAGCTCAAAGACAGATACCCCGTAGAATGTGTCATTAAAGGTCGGAGCCGTGTTGTGATTTGAGCCCAGTAAGCTTCTTCCCCAGAGGCTTTTAAAAGCCAGAACCAGGCACAACAAGGCGCTCTGTGACGTTAAAACATTAATCACCCACTCAACAGCTATCTACACTAGAAGTATTCTAAACAACAGGGAAGCCACCCAGGTTGGCAGACAGAAGACTGATACAGTTGCTAGAAATGTCAGTCAGTGGGAGCAAATTTCAGGGGCATGGTCGGATTCTTTGATTCGCTCTTTTTTGATTTGCAAAGTCTGTTGTGGTGTCTAGTGCAGTGACTCTTTGGAAACATCTAAAACACATTTTAAATTCACATCTATTCTGCAACACATAGAACAGACACACACTGTGAGGAAAAGCAGCTGAGGACAGGTATATAACCATGTCATGATGGCTGAAATAACAAAACCTCATTTTCCATCAAGGCAACACTTTAAAAGCTCTTATCTTTGCACTTCTGTTTCTGGCACTCCACCGCTAGTGACAGCACATGCACGAAAAAGTCAAGTATTTGTACGTGTCAGAGATGACAAGTTAAAAACAAAAGTTCATCTTTGTTAAGTTCATGTGGAAACATAGCCTTCCTCCCCTTTCAACAGGTTTTTGCAGAGTGTTCAGGGACTGTACAAACTCTGGAAACTCTTACTGTGTCAGTAGATACAGAAGTTCCAGTTATTGTTCTGGCACTGTCTGTAGTGCACCGTGGCAGAACTGACACATCATATCTGAGGGAAAAGCTTATCTCACCAGAGGTATCTCTCCAGTGATATACAGTTTGTTTCCTGGAAGTCTGGTTGATAACATGCAGCTTGTTTCATCTTTGTCTTTTTCAAAAAGATATTTTCTTTTATGACGGGCAAAGAATAATACTCACCACAGTGTGTACGTAGGTCTTACAAAACAATGTCTTTACAGAGCAAAATGCTGGCTTGCAAGCAGATTGGAAGCATTGTTGGCTATTCTGCACTTCCACGTGTTTGGACCAACGGTGATAGTTGACATGTTTCTGACCTACAAGGCCCAAAAACCTCTTCAAACCTGCCAATGCCCTCAGCACTAACTCCAGCTCCTAATTTTGATTTAAGGCAAGAGTCCTCTTCACAGGAACATAAAGTGAAGAAAGAAAGAAAAAGAGAGAAAGGGTCATAACATGATTGACCCTGACAAAGAGTGCTTTTATAGCTCCTCATATAGGGGAGATATTGGGAAAGGAATCTGCCCCCCCGCTAACAACACAGGTTCTCCAGTCTGTCATGTTCGTGATGAGATAAATCAGAAACTGTTGTTTCTTAACTTGCTATATATGAGTTGCCTTGGAGAGTTATACTGAAAACAGAAATGCACTGTGAAGTGAAAAAAAACTGCTGCAGACAAATGCATCTGTTAACCCTTGAGTTACCATGTCTCAAGAGGATAAGCGGTTTCGAAAATGGATGGATGGATGGATGGATGGATGGATAGATGGAGGACAAAATGTTAAAAACACCTTGGTGGAGCTAGAGTAATAATGAGCTCTGAATATTAGGGCTGGATATTGTTTGTTTGTTCACTCATTTTTTTGATCGTCTGTTCAGTCAGTCAGTCGGTCGATCGTTCATTCACTCACTCGTTCCTTGCGCTTGTGCCTGAATCTTATAAATCTGAGTCCTAATTTTGTTGGAGCTAGTATGCTGTTTCTGTGCTTGAGATTCACATCGCTTTGTCTGCCGTTGTCTTGAGTTCAGAGCCTATCATTATGAGTATTTATGATCAGACCCGTTCCTGAGTCATGCCCGCCCTCCCCCCCACACTCTTGGGAGAAGCTTCGAATATTAGCTGACAATTGTTACCAAATCTTCCGAGCCCAAAAATGGCATTCAGGACAGTCCTACAGTATATCTGTATATATGTACATAATTTGATACTAAGAAACATTAACCAGCAGTTAGATTTTCACTGCCCCCCAAAATACTGCTGCTGAGATCCTTTTCCCAGCTAACAAGGATTCTACTCGTTGGTCCTGTGCTCCTCAACACGTTTTTCTCTCTCAGCAATTAGGCTGTGGTTAGGAGCCCCATACTTAGACGCTGATTTAGTCTGATGGGAAACATAAGGAAAAGAAAGATAGACAGACTGTACAGACACGGTGTAGAGCGGAGACAAGAGAAGGGAAGAGCTACATGTTATCTTTATCTCTTTAACACATTAAACCAAGAGGCAGATGTCAAAATTCAAGACTAGCAGCAGCCACTATAAGCGTTTTGCAAGCAGAGCAACACGTGCCGAGCCAGTGTTTATATCTAACCTGCTAGTAGCAGCGTGTACTGCACTCCTTCCCATAAAAAGACAGGACAGGCCTGTTAGTCTTGGCTTAGCGTGGCCTTCAAAGAGCACATTTATCGCCACATCTGGAGAGGGGCCTATCTGATAAAGCTGAGGAGCCACAGCCTGGGACACCTCACAGTCCTACCCCAGCTCCACTGGTTCTTTTAATCCTGCTGCTCATTGTTTACCTGCAGCCCTTTGATGAAGCCCTACAGGTGTTTCATCCATGTACGCATCTTCCTCCCTACTATCTGGTGCTGTACACTGAATCATTCCTAAAATACCAGTTTATATGTGGGATTATGTGTTGAAAAGTCAGGATGTTTGTCATTTAGGATTAAGTAGATATAAAAGGATAACTGGCTAAGACATAATGTAACTGGATAATGACAAAGGAGGTTCCTGGGACATCAGAAGTCGGGGTCATTCACCAAGACTCCACTCACAGTTCTTCAGGGAGAGTATATTGTAAAGTGCCTCAGAGTGGGGGCTGAGAGACCCTCCAGATTTCTCAGTCTCTGTTTACCACACACAGACTGAGAGAGTGAAAGGGCAAAGCATATTAAGGAGGTATTGACCTGGCCCATCAGGTCAGTCCAAGTTCTTTAAACCGCCGCCTCACACAATGGCCACCACCAGGCGACAATGGCTGGGTTCAGACAACAAGCAAATCAAGCGGCCTGCACATAAAAGATTTATTGCATCACGCAACAAAGGCCGCCCACGGCGCTCCCTGCGAGGACGACTCTGAGGCCCTCCATCGCGGTGAACTCCGCTCGGTCACCCCGCTTTCTCTTGAGGGCCTCTCCACCACCCAAAGGCCTCAACCATAAAAATTCAAATGAAATTGGGGGAACTTTCAAGCAGCCTCCCATGCGGAAAACCTCTCCAGTTCTTTTCATCACAACTGCAACCTGAAAAGTAATTATTCCTTCCCTCTGAGCTCCTGCCACAGACCTGGGATTGAATGCTCCTGCAGAATGTGAGTGAAAACACCAGGCAGTGCTGGAGCACATTTCGCTTAATTAAGCTGAGGAGTTTTCAAAAACACCCCATCATCAAGGCTGAAATATTTTGGGTATCCTGCAAGCCAAAGATCGTGACTAGGTATAATTTCCATTTTGTGTTTATTGCTATTGCTCAGAAAGTGAATGCAGGTCTGATGAGGTTCATCAGAAGGTAAGTATTTGTGGGTGAAAGTCAGACAGACAGTGGTTACAGGCAGTAAAGTTAGGCAGTCTGTAGTCTGTTACCTGAGGCAGCACAGGGCTCTGCGCTGTTGTCGGTGTGCGAGATGTTCTTCTTCCTCTCGTGTCGATAGACAAGATGAGGTTTGTTGTGTTCTTCGTCATATTCCTCCCCTGCAGCATTTAAAAGAGGCTCCAAGAAGTATTCACCATGTTGTGTCGTAAACGTTCCAATCTAGAGCAGAAAAAAAAGATGTCATTGATGGCTTTGGTATGAAGCATGCGCTTGCATGTGTGCATACTGTACTGTATGTGTGTAGGTTTCATTTACAGATTAGGGTACAGTATCATTCAAAGAGGCTGCTGTTCAACTGTAGTCATTCTGTGTTGCCCTTGGGCACCACTGTGCACATTATTTCCATGCTTTTGAGCAAGCTCTGTTTTTTGACAGGTGCACATGGAAAGAGCATGCTGACTCAGAAAGGTCAGGTAATATCTGTGACAGCTCACTATCAGTCATTGTGTAAACTGTAACCATGACAACAACCAATCATAACACATTTTAAGCCTTTTATACTCTTATCAATGCACAAGTAAGTCATTAAATCATTTCACACCTTCTTGCACAGGCTTTTAAGAGTGCTTAATGCAACTGTGAGAATGCATCTCCCCGTAAACCTGACACTGGGACGAGTGACATCATCATACACGGACAGAGCTGCTGACAGAGGAATGCTAATATTGATTTGGCAGCTCAGTCCTTCACAAAGCTTCTTAGCTCACTCAGCCATGAGGCACAATGGTGTTTGTATGGTAATTTCATGTGCACACTTAAACAGGATATTGGACACTGGAATGTTATCTTTAAGGCGGCATTATTCCATAACCACCCCCACGAGTGATGGACGCTTGACAATGGAAAACATACAAATCGGATATGGAAAACGTGTACAAACTGTGTGTGTACCTTTCCTCTCCGCCTCTCAAAGGGTGAAGGATTAGTTGGCTCGCGCATATGCACGATACTTCCTCGAAAGTGCTACAGGCCTTGAGTGCTACATGTGTTCAGCGCTGCAGTGTAATGAGCTTGTGAAAACAAGACACAGGATAGAAATAACCACACCGCAATAAGCACTTCAGAGCCTCAGTGTTCAGGTTTGCAATGCATGCATGGATCAAAGTACTGGCAGAATCCAGTTACAGTGTGTTAGGCATGGCAGCAAATGCTGATAGTTGCATTAAGATTTAGGCCCTTTTAATTAAGGGGTAAGTTCAGTATTTTTCAACCTGGACCACATTTTCCATGTTTTTGTGTCTAAGTGACTCATGTGAACAGCATTTTTCTAAATTGGTCCAGCATTGAGCAAAACTACTGCAGATGGCAGTAGCAAAACAGACTGCAATGTAATCATTTTGGGCATGTTGGCAGCGTCAGTTTATCTCAACTAAAAGTGCTTATTTTTGCCACTGACATTTTAGATTATTATTTCAAGTGTCTGACACCATTATGGAAAGGGCCCCACAGAGATAAACCTTTTTGTTAAAGAGTAGGATCCTTTTTGTTTAACCAGAAGCAGCACGGACATTGCCATCGCCAAACCCACCAGACTCCATAAAAATAATGATAAATTTAGTGTCGTATAACACACGTCATTCAAAGTCGACGGAAACAATATAAAAGTCTCAAAAGCCATCTTGGTTCATCCTCTTCCACTGTTACAACAATTACCAGTTCTGGTTTGGTTGAAATAAACCGTTCATTCACCCTGTTGGATGTGAAAACATGCTGGCTTATACACGCTAAAATTACTGTTTATTTAAATGGAGTCTGGTGGAATTGGTGATGGCGATTTCTGGCTGTTTCTGGTTAAACAAAAAGGATCTTTAACAGAAAGGTATATCTCTGTAGTGATCCCTTCCATAATGTTGTCACCGCCGCATTCACAGCTGCTCGGTGAAGATATAAAAAGAGGGTCGTTGCGGCCTTTTTCACTGCTGCCGGATGCAACACTGCATCCAGTGTTGAGCCGGCTCGCTCAACACTGGATGAATTTCAAAACTTGTTCCCTTTAGTCACAAAACATGGAAAAAATAGAATCCAGGTTGAAAAATACCGAACGTACCCTTTAAATATGAAAATGCTGCAGCCTTACTACAACTACCAGTTATAGTGATCTTAATATAATGAATGATTTATGCAGTGTAACAACTGGTAGATGTTCACCTTTATCTTGTAAATCACTATCTGTGATGAGTTAACTTTAATTAGATGATTATGGTTGAGCCTCTCTTAAGTTCTCATGTGGTGTTAATGGAAGGCTGAACAGACAAATGCTCTGTTTAGTCAATGGAGGGGGCAGAGTTTCAGGGTTTCCCAGCATTAGCTCAGCAGCAAATCTGGCAAAAGTTTGGACAGACACAATGGTTGCTGTTCAGTAGCGGGTGCTGAACCGGACCTTACAACTGAGGGACTCCTATTTGAAGCGAGGTCGCCTTCATGACATGATGGCATGACTGTTGGCACACATCTGTTTTTATCAAATCCTACAAAGACACTTTCAAACCCCGGTGGGTGCTGAGTCATTCGAAAGTGACGCACAGTTGCAGTCAATCTCTGAAGTTAAATAGGACATAAAGGTGTCATGAGCCTGATCTTTACACAGAGGTACATGGCTTGGTGCTGGAATGAAGATAGCCTCATTACTCAGGACAGGCTGACTCACCACACACTTCTATTATGTGAGTGAAGTGAGAGAGCGAGCTCCTTTAGGGGCATTTCCCACGCTTCGAGCAATCCTTAAGTTCCTCACGCACAACCTTCATTGGCAGTTGTCTCCTCTTCACAGCATTTCTCCCCTTCTCTGCCCGTCACAGCTCACTTTGAAAAGGCCAAAAGCTCCTCAACCCCCCCCCCCCCCCCGAATCCCCCCTGGGGACGGCTTTGAGCAACTCTGGACGAAAGGGGAACCTGCTTTTTCTAGAATGACCCCTTTGTTTTAGGGCTTAATTATTCCTTAATGACCTCATCCCAACAAAATGTGCTTGGCCATTAAGCCCCAGTGATCAGATACGGACACATTTATGACCCAATAGCCTCTGGTGCTGTCTCTATTGTCCTGTCATTCTCAATGAGTGATGATGCGGATAAGCAACAAAGATTGCTTGAAAAAGGATGCAAACATGTTTGGATAAGCGAGTCATACATCAAAGTTGGGCAGAGGGGCAATTAAAGGCTTATTACCCTGATAATTCCAGCATACTCCATGTCTTAAACTGCAAAGCAAACACACAAAACAAAAACGTTATGTGTATTTCTCCAAAGCTACACTGAGTGGGAGTTAACCCCCGACTAAAATGTCACACACAACAATTGTTTATCACGCCAGGTTTCAACAGGAGTGCAATCACTGTATGCATTGTGAATGTACTAGATCAACATGCTATCCTGGTACTGTACACAGTGCTCCTATCTAAAATAAGGATTATGTCACTGATAGGGGTTGCGACGGGGAGGGAGACTCCAAGGCTATGGTCCTCCTGTCTGTGTTGCTCCGGCCGGCCCCAACCACGCTAAGTCCACACCAGAATCCGGCTGGCGCGACTGAGGTCAACCCCCTGCCCCTGGACCAGTAACCTTATGTGACCCATGAAGTCATCCCCTTCAACACTCATCAGACTCTCTCACACAGGAGTCAGCAAACTAAACGACTTGGGCATCAGCATCCTGATATGCTACAATGGGACCGTAAACTCATTATTACCCAATAACTCCATTACAGCCCCGTAAGATCTAGAGCTGCAATGAGGGGCAATCAACAGCTGCTTTAGACTGAATGATAACATCTGTTGCTCAGGGCTGCAGCTAATGACTACTGTCATTAACAACGGACCTGATGATCATTTAGTCTATGAAAAGTGAAAAACTACCAAAAAAAGCCCAAGGTGACATCTTAAAATAGCTTGTTTTGTCCGACCAGCGGCCCCAAATACATAGGTATCCAACTTACTTACTTACATTTGTGACTGATAAGTAACTTTAAAATTTTACTTGATTGTCTTTTTGCATGTCCGCTGTTATTACGCTTTGTTTAGCAAAGATTTAGAGGTTTGTTGTAGCAGCAAAGAAGAGGTTGATAAAGCAAAAGCACAGACATGACCCCAGATAGCTGCACATACTGCAGATTCAACCCTGTGTGTAATTCTACTGTTGCTTTCTTGCAAGGGTGCAGGTTTTGTTTCAACATAGGAGGGCGGGACATATGAAATGAGGGGTTTGGGCATCCACAGCCAGAAAGTTTTGAGCGTCAAATACTTAATTTCCTGCATTCATTCTGGTGAATCTTAATGCACCGATTTGTGTCCTTTTTGCATTCATTTATGGTGTAAAAGTCTGGAAAAATGCACAAATGCCCAAAATATTTAGGGGAAAATCAGCCTTTTTGCTTGCCCTATCCTCAGTGTTCACTCTGCAGGGTCTGCCAAAGACCAGCCACTTCAGCCAAAGCTGAGTGTCTTGCTCTAAAGCACACCAGCAGCAGGGTTTGAGGCTTGTTGTCACATCAACACCCAGTCTCCAACCACCACACCACCCTGATGCCCAGACTGCACTGTGCACCAGCAGCATCTCCCCACAGGCACTGAGATGATGCAGAGCTGCGCGCTCTCCTCCTCAGTGACATTAGTGCTGTAACACTTGCTCTTGTTACACTCCTGCACACTTCACTTAAGCTGCGGGTTATAGGGGGCATGCATGGATGGAAGCCTGTCAGCATCGCTTGATTAAAGCGTCTTAAAAGAAAACTTTAGCGGTAGTGAAACGTCAGTTACTCACAAGGCCAGTGCACAGGCTGAAGACGGCAGGATATTCGTCCCTGGCGTTGACTTGTCCGCGGAAAAAGCAGTGGCGCATATCGCTCGGGTCATGGAAGTGGGTGTCCGTGTCGTTGCTCTGTTCTGCTCCCAAGTGTGTCACTGTGTAAGAGGGGGCGATGAAGCTGGAGTCTGCGGTCAGATTGAGATGAAAGCGTTCCCCGAATGCATCAATCCTGTAGTGAACCCGTAAGCCCGACAGGTCCTCATTTAAACTTCTCCGTCTCCTCCTGTAGTGCAATTTGTGCGGGAATGATTCTCCGAAGTCATTCACACGGAGCGGGGTGATGATTTCATACGATGACAGCTGCTTGATGAAGCTTTCTGCAAAAAAAAAAAAAAAAAAGTAAAGAGAGAAAAGCGGTGGCATTAGCAGCAGCGCGTCAGTGTAATACATGCAGCTGCAGCCTGACAGCCCTAACAGCGCACCAGGCATCATTACAAACACCACACATTACTGTTTAAACACCTTCAGCAGGAGGCTATCACTTCACCGTGATCAAAACAAAACGCTACCTTGTTTCGGATGCAATCGGTGTTGCAAAGTGTCCCGGACAAGCGCTGACAGATGACACATTAGTCCAACCAGCCAGATTGCAAACTGCATGATTTCCTCCGCGAAGAAACCCGGGCTGTCGTCTCCAAGGCAGTAACCCTCTGTGTCTCCCGAGCGGCTCCCCCTCTCCCTCTCCTTTTCCCCGGCTTGTCAGCAACAGGTCGTGGGATCCGCGGAGGCTCTCTGCAGCGCAAGTCTTGCAAAGTGCACTGGCCTCATCGCATTGCTAAACATGCATCCACTACCCCTCTATAAACGCCAACTATTTATGACATATTCATCCCGCTGACAGAAAAAAAATATGCTGCCTAATGTAAACTGCAGTCTATACTGAAAGGAGGGATCAGTGCCAAGTACGCTTTCCCTTAGCCATCCCTAGAACACCCCGTGCACCCTAAGCACTCACCAACCGCGAAGCAACGCCCCTATGGGCTGCCGAGCCAATGGTGAGTGCGCCTCGACCACCACACATGGGGCAGGCTCGAGTGCTGCAGTGGTAAAAAGCCTGGAAACAACAGTCATCATGAGAAAATCAACCAAAATCACGAAATCATCTTGAATTCAGGGTTTCAGGTTTGTGCCAGCGGTGATCTTTGCTTACACAAAATGAGAGTGGCACACAAACCTTTGAGGAAACCATCCATTAGAAGACGTTAAGCTTATTGTATTTCAGAATCTCAAAATAATAATAATACTGTTAGATTAGATGATTAATGGATTGTGGAGACTTTTGATGTGTCTGAGGTGTTAAATAGTTAGCTCATATTGGTTTTAAACAACAGAATGTATTGTCTAGCTGTTTGGGATCAGTAGGATCTAATACATATTAGAACACTAAACTAAAAGTCCCAATGTTCTCAAACAAGACAACAATAAAGTCCCAATGTCTTTAAACAAGTACGTCCTGATTGGTCAAATTTGTTGACACATCAAACTACAAACATTATCAATCATCAATACACAAGTTTCAACCATAAAATGTGATCAGGTTTTGGACCTTGTTGATTTTGTGTTGGGACCGGCTGCAGGCTGACTTGGCGGAGATGCTGGCCATCTTGGTTTTACACGGATTAGTGCACTACACTCTTACTACCACTAGATGGCACCTAAAAGTGTCCACAAATGAGGACAACAGGTCTGAGTTAAGAAGAATGAAGTGTAAGGTCAAGTAAACCCAAAAATGTGATGTCCTCATATGAGTTCACAGGGTCTCAGGAGGACATTGGCCAATATTAGCTTGTCATTGATAATACCTGTATGGATTAAAAGGCAGCCAGGTATTAACAAGAAACTGCAGCAAGAACACGTCAAAGATACGTTTAAGGTCTTCTATAAACAGAGCCTCTATTAGCCAAAATCAGGGGTCAGCAGCCTAAACTATCAAACCAAAAATAATTAAACAAAAATCTGCCTGGAGCCACAAAACATATTTGAACCTTTTGGTAACACTGTCCATTAAATCTAAATTAGCCTATTGACATTAAAAATAGTCCAACTGAGCATTCAAAAATATGTTTTACCACAAGATGGCTCCTCTGAAGTGGGCACTATTATTAGTTATTATTATTATTCAGTACTTTGGCGGTGAAAGCAAACAAATCTGTCCACACACCATTTAATTCTGCATTTTCCTCTGAGACTTTAATGGATTTGGAATTCATCGCTAGCCCAGAGAGGGAGGCTCAAGACAAGCCACTGCTGCTGAGGTTGGGCACAGTTTAGGGGGGAAAGGCGCTCAGCTATAGACGTATGATGCACGTTTTAGCTGATGAAATGTTAAAACTTTTTTTTTTAAATTCAGTGCATAGACTTCACATTTTTACAATTGGAGAATGTAAGAATTTCTTCAGGGCTACAACAATAATAAATAAAAATGAGAATGTAAAAATTAATAAATAAATAAATAACCTTCATTCATTTTCATGTGATTTTTTTTTGGTATTTAACCCCCTGAAACCTGAGCACACTGGCTTGATTTCTTTTGAAAATATGAAAAGACAATGTGCAACGAAAGGAGAAATGACCCAAAAATTAGCAAGAAATTAGTAAATAGAGAAAATGAAAACAAGAAAATTAGTTTAAAAAGGAATTAAAAAAAGGGGGAAAAAGCTTAAAACACACAAACAAGGAATTGACCTTGAAAGAGTGCTTAAAAATTAAAATAATTCTGTAACAATTAAAATGTAATTTAAAAAAAATGCAATAATGATAACTATGAATATAGTTTTTTTCTGTCTTTTTTTTTTTTCCCTTTTTGTTATCTAAATCTTTTTTTGTGTTTTGCAATTTGTGGGACATTTGTTACCAAGTTGCTCATTGCCTTTTCCCCATGTTTTCGAGAGAAATCACATCAATTTTGCTCAGGGTTCAAAGGTTTAAATACTTGCAAAGGGCGTCTGAAAGCAGCACAAGAAAAGTGATGCCATTCCAAGGGTCAAAAAACACATTTAAGGTATCCTTCTTCTTTTTAAAGATATTTTTTAGGGCTTTTTAGCCTTTAATGTATAGGACAGACAAGCGCGAAGGGGGGAGAGAGAGAGGGAGTGACATGCAGCAAAGGGCCACAAGCTGGAGTCGAACCCGGGCCGCTGCGGCAACAGCCTTGTACATGGGGCGCCTGCTCCACCACTACACCCCACATTTAAGATATCCTTATCAGGAATATTGTTTATGTCAGCCCAAATGTATATGTTAAAACACTTATTTTTAACTCCTTCAACATATCAATATCATAGTATCAGCTGGGCTGTATTAGACTGTACATAACAAGGAGATGATCAGTTTTTCCATGGACAGGATAAAATATTAGAAACAGAAATGTGTCCACCCAATGGGTGGATAAATATAAATATACTAACACCTTTCAGATTATAGTATGATTCAAGTCACTGTGTTATTGTTGGCACAATCCGTGGAAAAGAAACCAAGAGGGGTTGAATCAACACTTAACGTGAGCAGCGTCATAAAGGAAAGACTTACTTTAGGGTTGATGTATTGAATTGCTCAGCATGCAGCTACAGGTGAACCTCATAAACTCAGTGTGCAGCAGCCTCTTACATATTTCTCTCTAGTGTTATAATAGTCTTAATATTGGCTATGCTGATAATACTGAGTATAAATGTACAATTAGTACATTTTGCTGCAGCGATATCAACAGTGCAAGTCTGTGATACTGTTTACAATGCTCATAAAATGCACACTTTGCAACTGGATTTGTATCATAGCAGTGAGTGTGAGTGAGGTGCAGTGCATTCTGGTAGTTGTAGGTTTTCCACCTCTTGAGCAAAAGCCAGTGCTGCAGCCCTTTATCTGTTTTCTCTGGTCATGTAGCACCAGTTTCAAAAGTATTTGTGTCTTTCTGCTGCGTAGACAATCTAGTTTTATGAAGAGCATCTTCCCAGCAGTGAAATACATCTTTAACCCTAATTAGTGTTTCAAATCCATGTTAATGTTTATGCCTAATATTCACTGTATTGTGCATTTAATGTATTACTTTGACACCGGTATGTAATTATAACTCGTGGGAAAATATTAGGCAATCAAAGCACAAAATAATTAGCACAGAGGGCCTTA
Organism: Epinephelus moara; assembly: GCF_006386435.1. Lineage (NCBI taxonomy): Eukaryota > Metazoa > Chordata > Actinopteri > Perciformes > Serranidae > Epinephelus > Epinephelus moara. The sequence goes on from NC_065525.1 coordinate 31,890,526, forward strand.
TGGGCCATTCTTCACTGTCATCCATTGGAGGAAGTGAGACTTCCTTGGCCATGATGTGGTCAGCTTCTCGTTAATCATTTGGGCACGTAAAGTCCTACACAAAGTTGATGGACGTGTGAAAAGAGTCTTGTTTTTCATGTCCTTTGAAGACTAATGTCACAGCATTGTGAGTAATTAGACTCGGTGGGCTCACCGGAAACACTTTTGGATCCTGTAAGCTCTTTCTTTGACACAAAACATCTAGTCTCCAAGTCATGGCTATTACTTTTTAAAAGTCTCTCTTTCTCTCACTCGTCTCTCTCTCTTTCTCCCTCGCTGTCTCTCTCTGAACTCTGTGGTTTCATGGACACATTTCAGCTAAAATCACAGTGTGGTCAGTGGTAGCCCAAACTCTGGTTTGCCACTTCACTTTTATTGTGTTTTTGCTGATAGATATGGTCCTGTCATCACTGCAATTATGCTGCAGTTCACAGCTACAATATATGAGACAAACTCTTAAATCCATTTAGGATTACGTTTTGTTTCTTTTAACATTTTATGCACCCTTTTATCACACAAGAGAGAGCAATGCACCTCAGAATCCTCAGGTTTCTATCTAAATGTGTAAACATCTGCTATAATAAGGCCTTATAACGTGAACCCGCGCTGAAAGACATCTGGAAACAGTTCAGACTTGTTAATAAAACAACACGATTCACACATTCCCTTTTCTCAGAGTTGAAAACTTTCATAAAAGAATGGATAGAGTCGATTCAAATGCACAGTGTTAAAGCTGCATCTGGATTTCAGAGCTCCTGAGATGAAGTTATTGTTATTTTTTTGAGCAAAATCTCTCCACTGTAACTCCTCTGATGCCTCCCTGATGTGTTATTCATTCAGTCTCCGAGCCTCCTGTGAGGCTATTCATTCGGCTAAACCACTGTCACTATTCTTTCATCATCGAGAGCCCAGTGAGAATGTGCAAAAAAGAACTGAATTTGACAAACAGAAAGCAGTTGTGACAAAAAGGCATATTTATATGTAGCTTATAGGAAACGTATAAGTGATAAAGTTGTGTGGAAGAAACAAAAACTGCTCTAAACATGTTTCTGGCAAAGTAATAATATATAAAACATCCATATGCAAAATATAATTATTCATTCTCGGGCCAAAAAGAAGTCACATCTTTAAAAATCAGTTATCTTAAATAGATGATTTTTCTTTTTATGGAAGAGTGTGCTGGGGCAAAAGGGCTCCAGAAAGCTTATGGTAAACTTTTTTGGGTGAAAATAATGATAGGCCCCAGATGTGCAGCTTTCTCAGACTGTAACAACCACTGCAGGGAAGTTACCTACTGGATCCTGTACTGCATGGCACACAGGTGCCAAGGCCTCCAGCAATCACTTTAACTTCATTTCACCCAGCCAGCCTCTAACTAGCTTTCATCACCTACGGCACATTTTAAAGTTAGCCGTGTGACTGCACTAGATGGCTTATTTAGGCTCAGTGTAGCTACCCACATACTCATTAATTCTCCACAGATGCCAAAGTTAATGGATGAAACATCCTCAATTTCTGCCAGATGTCGAATCAGGTCTCTGCACATGAGTCACTTTCAGCTTTAGGCCTTAATATATTGTGGTATCCTCACATTTAAAGTGTGCTCCCACCTCTTTCAGTCCCATCTTATGGATTAATGGTTGTAAAAAAAAAAAAAGAGTAAAGTTTATCTGTCGCCATTAGGCCTGTGATGCCTTCATTTCTAACATGTCTCCAGCCAAACCCACCATGAAGCTGTGCCCTCAGGATAGCCCCTAATTGCGCACATATTGAGGCTATTGCTTCACAGATCAAATGACAATGTCTTAATTACAAAGTGCTGATCAGGGGCTGGTTGGTTTTCACAGGTTAACCATCCCACTGCCTCAAATCTGCAATGACATGTTCCTGACTGGCCCTCTTCTTTTGCGTGGCCCTTGGCCACAGCTGACCCTGTGGGGTCAGGGAAAAGGGAAGGCTGAGGTTTACTGAAAAGAGGACTAATTATTGAGAACATTTCCCAGTATGAAGCAGTATAACATATAAGCAATTAACATAAGGACAATAACATTTGTGGTGTTAATACTAGCACTTCTTATCCTACTTCAACTTAAGTTGGTATCTTAACTTTTTAATTTGTAGTTAATGTTAAGGGGTACACCACCTAAATAAAGAATTCCAATATGTTATTTCCATGACTGAGGAAAGTTCAATCAATATTTGTGAACGTGAGCAACTCTCTCTACAAGCCAGAAACCACAGCCACCAGCTCTATGCAGAGTCTACGCTATTCCTTAGGCACATGGTCTATGCTGTTGGGAGCATTTACACTTGTGCGGTGGTGTGTCTGTGTCACTCTGCAGTTACACCTCCAAAACACTAGTTGGCAGCAGTGTTTCTGTGATTGAAAACACACCCAAAAGACACATTAAACATGGCTTAATAGCAACAATTTTGAACTCAAGTACACAAATCAACTTCATATAACTCAGAGCATTCACAGACAAAGCATTTGTCTTTTGCTGGACACATTTTCCCCACAAATACAACATGCTAATGTTTTTAGCACAAGCCTATGGTATTTTACATTATATTAATTTGTTTAGCAGCTAGCAGGCATTTCCTCCTCTCATATGAAGTCAGGGACAACAGCAACATTTAACTTATACTAAACATGTTTCCAAACAAATATAACATGCTAACATTATTAGCACAAGCCTATGGCATTTTACATTGTATAAATTAGCCTGGCGACTAGCAGAGATTTCCGCTGTCAGCGGCGCAGTGATGCGAGGAGAGAGATGAGGTGTATTAAGTTGAGCCACTTGTCAGCTGGCAAAAGACAAGACGTGATTGGTTTGTTTCGATTTACACCCGGACCAACAGTCCTACGTTGTAAACACAGCCAGCATGGTGAGGAGGGGGTTTGTCAACTTGCTTCGCGTGTGTCTGTGCAGGAGCCTGAATGAATACTCCATGAAGTATCGGATGACATGGTTTCATCAATGTAAACATAGCTTTTTGGGACACAGCGGCTACGCGTTTGAAAAAGTGAGGCGCTAGAGTGCGCTATCCGTTTGAATGCAATATACGATTTCAACGTTAGATGGGAGAAATTCCTACACACTGTGGCTTTAAAGTAAATAAAAACTTTGTTTCCACTGAGGGAAATGGTTTCAGCTTACAGAAATAGACAGGAAGTCTGTGTCACTGCTACATGTAGTTACATTTCTAGGGAGGTGTATGTCAGGCTACGGCACAGGTTACGGCGTTTATTTGATGCAGACGTATAAATCCCACTTAAGCTTTACTCTGTTACTCTGAAATTGCAGATTAAATAGTCAACTGAACCCATTAAGAAGAGCAATGTATTCAGAGATAGTTTTTGTGAATTTTGTAGTACGATTGCTTTATTGAAAGTACAGTAGTACCATTGCCAATAGTGGGATAGTTATTGGGCTAAAACTGTACATTAGTAGTTGAGGTAAAAACATTGGGCCACAGGGGGAGCCACAGCGATCAGTCGCATTTTAGCCATTTTTAAGCATTTTTCTGTTGTTATAGCGCCACCCAGTTGGCAATTAGAGTGTTCTTTAGGCAAATTTGTTCCTCATGAGGAGAGGCATCTCTGTGCAAAGTTTCATGTCTCTACGACATACGGGGCATGAGATATGCCCATTCAAAGTTTGCAATTCCAATTGGTTGCTATAACGCCCCCCTTTGGCCAATTGATGTAATATTGCTTCATTCGCATCCTCCCATGACCCTCTACCACTGTGCCACATTTCACATGGATTGACCAAGTCAGTGAGGAGAAAAACGTGGAACAGACACACAGAGTTTTCGTCATTATATAGTAAGATAGTAGATAACACAAATTTGAGTTTTAGCATTCTAGTTTTTAGATTTAGAAGAGAGTTGATCAGATTCAGGAATATTTTTGGATTCTGCCAGACTGTAAGAATAACATGTATTAATTTTGAAAATGGCTGTAGTTCCCCTTTAATATTGCACATCATGGCTAATCATTCCAGATCAAAGTATCAGATACAGTTCATGTCATGATGTCCATTTTACCTGCATGCACATGTTTTTAGACTGACATCTGACTAAAGGAAAGAGTTACAAATGCTCCAGCTATGTGAGCATGTGAAAGATGTGGCCAAGGGTTTGTCTCTATTGGGAGCAATCAATTGTGGTGAACCACCACACCTCAGTAGGAATCATGTATCAAGTATGGTACATTTGATTTTATGGGTTTCGATGGTTTGCGATGCTGACCACAGAACATTTAATGACATTTCAAGCCTTATCCTACATTAATACTTTTTTATTGTGCACCATCTGGCTTATTTCTTTGACATTTTATCTTGCTTTTCCTGTTTGTAAAACGAAGCAGTTGTTTCTTCTTTACTTCCCTTCTAGCTTTTATTGTTTGATACTTGTTTCGACAGATTCATGCCATGACAGCAATGCGGTGCGTGCCTATTTTTGCTTACAATTATCCTACTTGGCCAAATTTAATTCAAGGATACACACTGGAACTTGACAGAGGGTTGAAAAAGGTGGCTTGCCCATATGAATACAGCTGAAACAAAACTTAAATGTCATAACATTAACATATCACGTTTCACTGAGTCAACATTGGGAAAAAATAAATTCCTGCCTAAGTGTTTGGAGCTCTCCCAAGAATCGCTGTACAAAGCGCCGCTCAGTTATTCCTACTGTACACTCTAACCAAAGGCAGCAGTAGAAGCTCTTCCACTGACATGTCAGGTGATTTATCATCCAGGATTCAGCTCCACCCTTCTCCTTTACCCCAACCTTGAGCCAAGCAGCTCAAACAGCTCCAGAGCCACTCTTCCCTCTCATGGTTCAATGGATTTGAACTTCCCAGTCATAACAGCGAACCGTACCTCCTGATACACACCAGGGCCTTGCCTTTACCAGCCACTCCTTGCCGGGGTTACAACCTCGGCTTTCTTTGACTCATATCTGCACGTGTAGGAGGTCTCCTGTGCAGAGATTGTAACATGACCACGGAGAGCGATTTCTCACAGGAGCGTAACCAAAAACTGCAATACATCACAGCATATTGTTGTAGTCGTGTTTGACAACAAGTTCTTCATGACAATCCACAGAGCTCAGGGAAGTACTCCACAGCATTTCATGGCAGGCAATGTGTTGCAACAAGATACTGAACTCTACTTATTATGATCTGCATGGTGCAATGACTTTGAATCATCTGAGGATAAATGAAAAAGTCACTGGGGTGTAGATAGCAGGTTACTGTGTCACTGAAGGAGTTACCATAACATACTGGCCACACCTTCCCTTTCTATCCTATCTCTGCTCCCACCCTCCCCCTTCTCTGACCGTTCAGGTGGTTCTCATGGTGCAGTGATCAAGGAGCTCGGCCACCTGAGACGTGTGTTGGCTTGCACCACAGATTAAGCCCCCCCCACCCCAAAGAGGCTTCCGCCCCCCATTGCCGCAACGAAGCTTCATAAGCCGCTGAATTCCTAGTGCCCTTTAAACACAGTGGTCTGTCAACCTCTTTCCTGCTCCCATTGAGTGAAGCATTGTCTGTTTTCGCCCTGCAGACAGCTGTAAAACAATGTCAAAGCAGCACTCTCTCACCGCTCTCCTGAGTACTGTCTCATTGATGAATCATCATATTGTGGCAAAGTCACAAAAAAAAGGTTTACAGGAAACAAAAAGATTCCTGTTTGCCGAAAGAAACAAAACACTGAGGCTTTTAATTTTACATTGTGATGACTGTAGTAAAGACAGTTGTATAAATAAATGATGAGGTCTTGTTGATGTCACACAACCGGATCTTGTATTTTAACATCCTCTTTTCACGGCAGGGTCAGTGTTTATTATCGTACTGCTGAGGTCATTACACCACAAGCAAAAGCCTGCTGAGTGATATAAGTCTGCAGGATTGTACAAGGAAATTACCTGTTACATCTTACAATAATGAACACAGAATTCTGGGTACTTACCAAGGAACAAGTGAGGAACAAACTGGGAATGAAAGCATCCCTAAGTCCCCAAATATCTCTGAACTTGAGAACTGTATGGTAGGCAAAATTGTTACACGAGAACAGACTTGTAAAAGATCCTAGATATCTGGAAATCTACATCTTATCTTGCTATCTTACTTATATAATGACGAAAACTCTGTCTGTGGGTGTCTCTGTTCCACGTTTTTCTCCTCACTGACTTGGTCAGTCCATGTGAAATTTGGCACAGTGGTAGAGGGTCATGGGAGGATGCGAATGAAGCAATATTACATCAATTGGCCAAAGGGGGGCGCTATAGCAACTGATTGAAATTGCAAACTTTGAATGG
>NC_065525.1:31897224-31909475 GCF_006386435.1 Epinephelus moara
TTTTTTCTAATTTTTGGTATGACTAAGTCATGGTATGGTATGCTGTACATAATCACGGAAACTGTCAGTGTGTCATTCTGTCTGTCCCACGTTTTTCTACTCACTGACGGGGTCAATCTATGTGAAACTGCACATAGGCATTGAGGATTGGCATAGGTAGAAGGTGACAAAGCTACCAATGGGTATGGACTAGTCTATATGTATTTGCCACTTTCTTAATAAACACAGACTAACAAACATTCTTTATTTTTAATGACTTCCATATTAACTTCCAGGAAAACCCCTACATCACGTACATAAATCAAAACTGCGCTGAGCAAACGCTGCCTCAATAGGTTAGTGTTTAGCCACCTAATAAAGGCCCAAACACACCATTTTTGGGGCTTTGCTGAAAGACTGGTGCTGCTGCTTTTCTTGGAAGGACAGTCTCGAAAGGATGTCTACACCCTCCATTCAGCTCTGTGTTGGTCTTCAGCAACACCTGAGTGCTGCTAAATGCTCCACAGTGTTCTCCAGCTAGGCACTAACTTTGTGAGTTTATCTGAGTTCATACTCTGAACACATCTGCCTGCTGCAGGCAAAAAAAACACTGTAAGAGCAGTGAAGGTAAACCAATGGAAACTGCATTTAGGTGATAATTTTCTATACAGAGCCACAAAAATGGTAAGTAATGGCAAGGTATTCATAAAGGAATAAAGGACTTGATTGCTCAGTATGACTATACGCACCACTTTACCAAACTTGTGTCACTCAGCAGCTGTGTCAGAGCTGAGCAATGACTCATTTGCAAAAGTGCTTAGGATGTAGATTCAGATAACTAGAAAATATTACAAAATGTCCTGTTACCATAGCGTCTTGAAGAGTTTGTTCTTAAGTCATCATCATGTTTTCCCTTATTAAGAGTTTTAGCCACATCAGCCATCATCAAACAACTAGTGGCAACAAAAGTCAACTGTTGCTTGCTTCATGTCCCCTGTGTTTTGACCAAAAAGTTGCACTTGAGAACACCGCAAAGACTACAGCCAATGGCCAACTAGCATGTACGTCCTGCGCCGGCATGAGAAGAAATAACTCTCCATAGCAGCAGGCAGTGGCAGTCTGTATTCGTTATTCAAAAAAGGAAACCTGAAGACTGACAGGACGGATTTAAGAAGCTAGTTAGCCGGTTAGCACAATAAGTTTAAGTTTAAGTTTTATTTACTTTATTAATCCCCCTGAGGAGAAATTCAATGTTTTCACTCTTGCTTGTCAATTACACACAGGTCCGAAAGACACACATGCACAAACAGGACCTATACATGCACAAAGTGGAGAGATGTCAGAGTGAGGGGGCTGCCCTTGGTGAGGCGCCCCGAGCAGTTGGGGGGTTCGGTGCCTTGCTCAAGGGCACCTCGGCAGTGCCCAGGAGGTGAACTGGCACCTCTCCAGCCACCAGTCCACGCTCCATATTTTGGTCCGGACGGGGACTTGAACTGGCGACCCTCCGGTTCCCAACCCAAGTCCCTATGGACTGAGTTACTGCCCCCCCAACCCGATGTTGAAAGAACAAAGCATAGCCCATTTAGCGTGCACTAGCAAGCAATTACACAAACCGTTTATGCTAAAGAGCCCAATGGCGAAAAAAATAATGCTACTGTTACCTGATTTATAATATATATAAAAAGTTTGTTTCGATCTCACTCCATCTTGAATTTAGCCATGTGTTTACTTTCCTTTCTTCCATTTTTCTTCTCATGCACAGAGCTGAACTGCTAGTGATTTCCAAAGGTGCAGGACATGTCATTAACACTAGGGCAACAGCTGCTCACCGCCGGCCTAGCACTGACCAACAGCTGACTGTCGGCTTGGTGTACCAGGGTCCATAAATGACATGGACAGCATTGGTGGGGGGATTATTACTTAGCACTTTGTTCTGCTGGTAGCTTCAGTTGTGTGTTTTCAACTATTTGTCTATATTGTCTATTTTTTGCTCTCTTTTCCGTCTTCTTCCAGCCCAGATTTGCACCATATGTGAGCTTTATCTCTCAGTAAACAGGTTTAGCCTTGAAAGCAACAGTCTGATTCCAAATATGCGCCATTACAAACTCCCTCATCTGTACTTTGTGACTTCTCAGCTGATCCCCCCCAAGGGCCAAACACTTACTTGGCTCTGTTTTCCACATCAGGAACTGTATACATTTCCACTGCTAATAGGGTCCGTAGGGACACAGAGGTGAGAGTAAAAAGTGGGGCTTGCTCTGCATGTGTGTTTGGGAAGGGTGTGAAGGGGAAAGGCCTGGTGTCATAAAGACCAAATTTAATGCATCACATGATTGTATCAATTACTCTAAAACTGGGTGACAAATAATACATTCAAACGAAGTGAGATCATGTTTAATGCTGAAATCTACTTTAAAAAGATCACCAGGAGAGGGGGGGGGTCATAAACTGAAATAAGACATCACACTCATAAACGTTATGCAGAGTGGATGATGATCTAACCAGAAGCTATGCGAGTGCTTCACGCCCAGTACGTACCCACCGTGACTCCACTCACAGCACGACGCCTGCCTCACAAATCACATGACTGTCTCCGAGTGATTGGGTTTCACTGAGAAATGTATTCCCTTTCTGCAGTTGTCTGCAGGCAATCCTGCATCCATCCCCACGATAGAAATAGTGGGTGATGATTTCTTCTGACGCTTTTCTCACATTCCTCACCAGCAAGTGTCGATGTTTTTTCTTTCCCCTGCAAAATGCCTTTGTCTTTTTCATGAGGTGTATATGTCAGCTGTTAGTTTTCCTGGTCTAGTGGACAAGAGGAAACATTTTGATAGCAAGTGCCAGAGCTCCCGATGTGACAGACATTAATCTGACATCTGATATGTTTCCATATCATGACTGAACGCTACACAACTCACCGACACTCATCATGTTTTACTCAAAGCTTGACCAGGAGGAAAAATGCTGACTATTTCACTTTGCAGGGCTTTGCATTTTCTCATGTCACATAGTGGACTAATTTGGTAGTGATAAGTGGCCAGGGCACGCCAGAGACAGCTGCCTAGTATTTGGGATATTAACAGCTGTGAACTTTAAGCGGGCAGTGACTCATGAGATTTGATGACAGTCCAGTAGGGGGTCCTTGGAACTTTCTGCGGGTCCACTTATAGTACAGAAAATACACACAACATCCTGGAGACAGAGCCGTGTATGTGAGGTCACGGGTAAAGATGGCCCCAGTCTGAGCTTTTTTTTCTGCTTGCTTGGTAAATGTTATTACTGACCAGTGTTGGGCTTTGATGCATTACTTGATAACCTATCTATCTATCTATCTATCTATCTATCTATCTATATATCTATTAGGGTTGCCCCTTGAAAGTCAGAGATTCGAATCGTCAGTCAGAGACCCCTTAGTCGACTGGGATCATTCAAGTCAAGCAGTCGCTGTGTGTGGAAGGCAAAGCATTCGATTTAGTGGTCCATCTACTTCCCAACCCTCACCTATGGTCATGAGCTTTGGGTAGCGACTGAAAGAATGAGATCACGGATACAAGAGGCCGAAATGAGTTTCCTCTGTAGGGTGGCTGGGCTCAGCCTTAACCCGAGTTCACATTACACGATTTTCACCCTGATTTTGCATCGCAGAGTCTATCGTAATCTTTTGAGTGTTCATACCTGGCGACGTGTGTTTCAGTCAGCGGGAGTCTCGCCAACTGCGTTACGACCTGTGTGTGCACACCACAAGATTTTGCCACCGAGCCCTCGCCGACAGAGCCCCAGATAACGCGGTGGCGTCACCAAACTTGGAGACAACACATCATAAAGGCATGGATATTCTTTATTATCCTGGGTCCAAACACAACGCGCTCCCATGATCCTGTGGACGCCGCCATTGTTGTTGTTGCTTGCCGGCCGGCTTGTCAGTGTTGCCAGATCTTGGGAGAGAAACAAGCAACCAGGGCTATGGAAACAAGCCCAAAAGAGGCGACAATCATGCGTTTAAATAACTTATTAGACAGAGATATATATAGAGAAAAGGTGACGTTTAGAGAGCAAGCCCAAATAAGCGACTCCACTTAAGAAACAAGCCCAAAGTCGCGGCTAATAAGCGGACCTGGCAAGTGGCAAACCTGCAGCTTGTCCTCCTCACATTTCTTCTGTCTTCCTGCGCGCTGACGTGGGACGTATCCCGTCTCTCATTGGCTGATGCTCTTTGTCAGTCGTGTCAGACTTCTCCAGTTTTCTAGCGTGCCAGATATCCAGTCCCAATCACAGACGAGGGGGCGACCTGCTCGTAGGCTATCTCGTAGAGATAGGGTGAGGAGCTCAGACCTCCGGGGGAAGCTCGGACTAGAGCTGCTGCTCCTTCGTGTCGAGGGGGCCAGTTGAGGTGGTTCGGGCATCTGATCAGGAGCCCTCCTGTTAGAGGCACTTTTAACTGGTAGGAGGCCCCAGAGCAGACCCCAAACACACTGGAGGGATTATATATCTTATCTGGCCTGGGAACACCTGGGTCGCTGGGGAGAGGGATGTCTGGAGTACTTTGCTCCGCCTGTTGCCCCGCAACACGGCCCCGGAAAAGCGGATAAAAATGAATGAATGAATGAATGACTGGATAGTGTGTTTACAAAGAAATCTCAAATTTTACTTTACGCAGACTTTAATTTTGACAAAATTTAAGGCAGATTTTATATGTGCTGTGATGGTCTACACAACTTAAGAAAGTTAAGAGTCAGCTATTATGGAAAAGAATGAAAACCAACAGGCTGCCTGTTCAGGTGAAAAACACACACACACACACACAAAATTATTTTTGTCTTTCCTGGAGTTCAAATGACGCTTTGCTAATTCCCGCCCTGTTGTGATGGTCCATCGTGCTGTTGGAGCAAGCATGGAGCCCAGACTTTCACTAACTGCACTCCCTGAAAAAATATTCTCAAAATTTTAGAAAAACAAAAAAGCGATTCCAGAGAGAAGCAGGCAGAGGGGTCTATAATATGTGTTTGAAGGATATATCCAAGATGTCAAACCCATTCAGCAGCAAAACCAGGTTAAAAAGACAAAGATAGTTAGAAGCTAAAGCCGAACTATAGGCTACAGATCACAGCGTAAGCTGATGGCAACAGAAGACAATGAAGGGAAACTTCGCTGATATTCAACCACCTGTGTGTCAACATAGTTTGAACGTATATGTCCTTTCAACCTCTCCAGGGGGGTATTCCATCAACGTAGCTAAGAACCTTTTTTTAATGCCTCAGTTTCATTTTATTATAGTTTTGTTGTTATTAGTTTGATTCTGGCTTTACTGTTGTAAGTGTTTTTATTTTTATTACAATTTAATTTGTTTTTTAATAGTTAATGTTTTCTGATTAATTATGTTATATATGTGTAACTGTCTTTTAGGTGTCTGTTCTTCTCTATTGAACATTTTTTGATCATAGATGGAGCTAATCCTCACCTTAATCCTGCTACAGACCAGGATTGCCTGGCAGCATGAGTTACCATGGTTACTAGACTGGGATTCAGATTAACCACCTTGATGGAACGGAGTTGTGGCTCAGGTTGATGGAACGGAAACCGGAGTTTAGCTTGATGTGTCAGGCTTAGCCAGAACCAAGGTTTCCACGCTTACCAGTGTAAGGCTAATCTTAACCACTTTGATGGAACAGAACTCTGGCTCACATTAGCCAGACTTGGCCATTTAAGCCTGGATTTGCCTTTAGCCTGCTTGATGGAATACCCCCCAGGTAACAAGTATTATTATTACACACGCTCCAGGCACAACATTCAGCTCAAAATGAACAAAATCAGCCTGAAAGTGAAGGAAATCTAAAACAAATGTATGAGAGTCCGACAACAGCACATACCTCTGCTTTAAACCACAGATTGATGTTTGTACATTTGTGTACATACTAAACAAATGAGATACAATGTGTTAATTAGTGAGTTTTGGAGGTGCTGGTTAGTAACTCTTTTTTTTTTTTTTTTTTTTTAACTTTGTAGAGAGTAAAGCTGACTGTTCCGCCCCTTGTACTTCATCATATCCAGAGATATGAGAGTGATTTAAATCTTCTTATCTTACTCTTAGGAAGTCAACTTAGACAGGAAATGTAGCTCTCCTTCGCATTTGCCCTTTTCTCTCTCTCTATTTGTCCCTTGAATTATCACATACATTGAGTCATTCATTTTCTGTAACTTCTGATCCTGTTGGGGGTCATGGGGAGGCTGGAGCCTATCCCAGCTGACACTGGGCGAGAGTTAGGGTGCACCCTGGACAGGTCGCCAGACTATCACAGGGCTGACACTTAGAGACAGACAACCATTCACACTCACATTCACACCTACGGACAATTTAGAGTCAAATTTCCTGTTGCCCCACCCCATTAGCACTCACATGAGGTATACATCATATGATTTAATAACTGACGTGTGATTTTCATGTTATTGTAAAGAAGAGGATAAATTACAGGATAAATCCCCACAGGCCACAGGCAGGACAACTGCTGCACTATTTGTGACCAACAACCAAATATAACAGTGAGGTCACATGGAAATAGATGACACCATCCAATGAGAGTTTTTTCTCTCAGCCCCATTACACCATCCTTTTACCTCAGTGTCAAAAGAATTTCTTCGTAATGACCCTTAAAACAACAGAGACCGGAGCCGAAATATCAAAGTTTAACAGAATTTATTTTCTTGTACAAGAAGGAGCGTTTCACAGTGCAACACACAAGATAGTAGCACACACACACACAGTGTAATCATAATTTTTATAACACTCAGAATGAGGATTTATTAAAAGGAAGCAAATACTGGCTGGTGACTGTACATTTAACATGGAAGACAGAAACAGAAACTAAAGACTAACATTTCAGTTAGACATTTAAAAATAGTGTTTGACAGAAAGAAGAATCTCTCTGTCAGTTTTTGCTGTGTGCGACCACAATGTTTCATTCTGCTTCGATCCATTTTGCTTGTTGCTATTGACCAACATGTTTATAGTACTTCCCTATGTTAGACACCAACATAACATTATGTACTGTCTTGATGTTGTTGTTGTTTTTGTGTGTTAAGCTTTATTGTCAGAGTGCCAGATAGTTTGCTGTATTATTTTCACTGCAGCTTTTCCAACAGTGTGATGGTCATTTCTTTATCGTCTCTTTTTGTACGGGAGTGTCAAAGTACAGACAGCATCAAAATGATGCAACATTTGCTGCAAACCACTTCACGACCACTTCCTTGTACACTATTGAAAAATAACAGAACTACATGTTCATGAGTTACCTCAAAAAGGCAATACAGATCTTATACAGGACACTGATGCAACAGGAACAAACAGCAGTGGCAGCAGACGGAGGGTGAGTGTACAGACTCTACATCTTAATACTGAGACTTTGCATAATATGTGTATGTTTAAAAATGACAAATGTACTGTTTTAATACAGAACATACTACGTGGGAAGGTAATGAAGCGGTTCATTATTAAATGTAATATTTGTCATTAATTAATAAATATTTAATGTGCTGCCCAGTTCCTCCAGAACACAAGGATGACTTTGATCTACTCAGTGATTCTCTGCCTGTTTTTTAAGGCCAGGATCTGCCAGCTACAGTGTGTCAAAGGTATTTTTTTATTGTATCTTAAACTGCAGTAAATGTAAATAAATACATCATATATTCAATTATATTAATTTAATTTAATTTATTTTTACTTTATTTAATTTTATTTTTTACGCAGAAACTCTTGACGACACAGAGTTTTCAATCAATGTGACCACACCCATTGAAGTGGAAGCTGGCGACTGCATCCGGATCCCATATGAATTCATTCAGACTTTGACACTGACCAGATGCTGGGCGGTCAAATCACCAGGGTGGAATTTACATTTCACCTCAGAGATAGTTTCCTATCTTGTATATTAAAAGACATTTTTAAGAGGTATGAAAGTAACAGCTGAAATACATGGGGCACAGATGCAACACGCCAGGTAGGCAGGGCGGAGCCAGGTTTTTAACCTGCTACACAGACTGTGTCTTTGTGGTGTGTGTGGTTGCTGCCAGCTTCACTGTGTGTGTATTGAGCTTTGCCAAATGATAATGCAGCTGGTTTGGAAGTGTGGCTATATTAACTGGTACTGAATTAATAAACTGGATTGTTTTATCTACAGGATGCAGTGGTTTCATTGATTTATTTTAATGTAAAAAGGTTGCTCTGCTGCTTCACAATCCCTCAGAGGTATTTATTTGAATCATTTCTAAACAGACTGTACTCGTATTTTACACAGTTCTATGTAGCTTTTACCTGCTGGAAGGCCGCAGAGCCGTGCATACAGGAAAAGTATTACAAGTAGTATAAGTAGCACGGTGCCACGTGGCCAAGTGTGATTTCTGATTTTCTTTCTAATTTGGCTGTAAGGTGTAAAACACTTTTTAGACGTGATATTATCAGTGAACAACTTCCTGTCAGATCACGTGGCACCGGAGATTCACACTAAAGGTTTGAGTGTTTTTGTTCATCGGCTAAAGTAGCTTATATTTTTTAAGACAAAATAACGTATGGACTAATTACAAGAAGAAGCGCCTCCTCCATCATGAGAAATGGAAAGGTGATATATTGATCATTAAAACTTTGTACATCTCGCCTTTCTACATGTTGTTAAAGCGCACAAACAGATGTTCCTCAAAGTATGTGAACGTTTTTGTCTCAGCCCCATTACCTCATACTGTAACCTCAGAAATGAGGATGTATTAAAAGGAGGCAAATACTGGTTGGTTAATCTTCATATTTAACACAGAAACTAAAGACGACACAATTTGATTCTAGGCATTAAAGAATATACTGATGTGTGACAGTAAAAAGATTCTCTCCTGTTTTCGTTGTGTTGTTCACAACATTTCCCATGTTAGACACCAACATTACATCATGTCATTTTTGTAGCTGTACCCGAAAGATGTAGTGAAACCCAAACTATTTGTTGTTATTGTGTGTTGACTTTATTGTCAGAGTGCACAAGTTATCTTCCAACTGCTTACACTGAATAGTTTAATGCATTATTTTCACTACAACATCTCCAACAGTCTGATGGTCATTTCTTTATCTTCCCTTTTTGTATGGGAGTGTCAAAGTACCAACAGCATCAAAGATGTAGTGTTTTCTGCAAACCACTTCATGACCACTTCCTTGTTCACTATTGAAAAATAACAGAACTACATGTTCATGAGTTACCTCAAAAAGGCAATACAGATCTTATACAGGACACTGATGCAACAGGAACAAACAGCAGTGGCAGCAGACGGAGGGTGAGTGTACAGACTCTACATCTTAATACTGAGACTTTGTATAATATTCATTAGTATTTATTATGTATGTTTAAAAATGACAAATGTACTGTTTTAATACAGAACATACTACATGGGAAGGTAATGAAGCGGCTAATTATTAAATGTAATATTTGTCATTAATTAACAAATATTTAATGTGCTGCCCAGTTCCTCCAGAACACAAGGATGACTTTGATCTACTCAGTGATTCTCTGCCTGTTTTTTAAGGCCAGGATCTGCCAGCTACAGTGTGTCAAAGGTATTTTTTATTGTATTGCAGTAAATGTAAATAAATACATCACACATTTAATTCTTTTGGGATTTTTTACGCAGAAACTCTTGACGACACAGAGTTTTCAATCAATGTGACCACACACATTGAAGTGGAAGCTGCCGACTGCATCCGGATCTCATATGAATTCACCTTTCCAACAAACAAAGTTACAGCTCCATATAGAAAGATTTGGTTCAAAGGAGATCCACAGAATACAATAAGTGCAGAAGTTGTTGACACAGTAGAATCTGGGACAAAAGACACTTCAATCCTAGATGGCCTACCACGAGGAGAATATGAGTTTGGCTTCAAACTGGAATGGGGATGTAATCAGACGTACATCTTTCCAAGGAGGGTTCAGATCTCAGTTTCTGGTGAGTAATAATTCACTGATAATAACTGTGTGAATTTTAAGCCAAACCACAATGTTTTGCTCTAAACTAAGCCAAGTGCTTTTGTTATCTAAACCTAAAGAAATAAGATAAAAACTAAGTGTTTCACTTATATTGTGGGTTTAAAGCTTTAGACTGTATGCATTTAATAAGCAGGAACTGTACATTTCCAGTGAAACTGAAGTGTATTTTGAAAAGACACAATGTAAGTAACAAGCACGGACGTAATTTGGGGGGGTACATAGGGGACATGTCCCCTGCACTTTTTCAGGAGGCAGTTTTGGTCCTCTGCACTTTTTACCGTCCAAAAACAATGTTACAAGCTAATAAAATGAGACACATCGAGCACTAGGGCCACACGGAAAATGGCTGCTCAAACTGAAGCCTGTTTCCCTTTAGAGGGCATGATGAGAAAGATACAAGGAGCGCAGTGAACTGAAAAGTAACAATAGAAAGATACAAGGAGCGCAGTGAACTGAATAGCAGTGATGGGAATAACGGCGCTATAAATAAACGGCGTTACTAACGGCGCTACTTTTTTCAGTAACGAGTAATCAAATAAGTTACTTTCTGCCCCGTTATAACACTGTTACCCTACTCACCATAAAATGCGCCGTTACTCGGCTTTACTTGAGTTCACTGCAGCGGCTTTCACCCAAGCAAGCTCCTTCTCAGCGGAGCTCTAAAGCTTTTTTTTCTATGGTGAGGGGAAAGGGAGGGAGAGAAAACCGCATAAGTGATGATGATTGGCTTAGGGAGAGTAAAATTTCATCATAAACCAATCAGAGGCAGAGTAGGGCGGGTATTCACAAGCACACAAGCAGGGTTGTCAGGTCTGCTTATTAGTTGCAACTGTGGGCTTGTTTTCTTTGTAAAGTCGCTTACAAATATTGGTAGTCGCGGGTTGTGGTTTTCATGGCTTGTTTCTAAAGTGGAGCTGCCTATTTGGGCTTGCTCTCTAAACGTCGCCTTTCTCTTTATATATCCGTCTAATAAGTTATTTAAACACATGATGGTATGACTGCAGGATGTTTCCACAGCTCTGCTCCCTCCGCCCCTCTCCTTCTACGCATACACACAGGTGACGGTCAGTCAATGAGACTTTTCACATTTTTAAATTGCACGATTAATGGAGGAGTGTATATTTTCATCAGGCTATTTATTTATTTATTCATTACATTTTTCATTGGTTTATTGAGACCATGTCATGTGGTTAAACTGTTTACTTTTGTGATGAAGAAAATATTTGAAGTAGGCTACAGTATCTCTACCGTTTGTGAAGTTGAGCGACAGTTTGATATTTTTAATTTGCGCTACAAAGATTATTATCATTATTATTATTAGTTTTATTTGTACATTGCTTGAGAAGTATAGCTTTATTTCAGACATTTTTTGGCCAGTTGTGGCCTGTGCAATAAATGTCACAAGTTCTAAACCATCTATTGTGTTTTGGTGTTCCACTGTATAATACTGAATTTGTCTGTGTCTGTTACGTTGTCCCACACAACAATGCAGTGTAGAGTAGATAAGTGTAGGCTACAATGTTTCATAATAATGAGTTATTCTATTAAGTGTCAGTTTCATTCATTTAACATATTCAATGTTGATTTTTTTTATTTTTTTTTTATTTAACATTTATTTTACCAGGAAATAGTCCCATTGAGATTCAGAATCTCTTTTGCAAGGGAGTCCTGGCCAAGACAGCCGCATAATAGTTCCACTAAAAACACAACAGGTTAAAACAGACAACATGAAACAAACAGTTACAAAACAGTTGGCAATTCACTTCAAGACAGTATAATCATTATACTAGGCTGACCAAACGTCCTCTTTTGCCCGGACATGTCCACTTTTCACGTCCCGTCCGGGGCGTCCAGGGTTTTTTTATAAACTGATGATAATGTCCGGTTTTCCATGTGTTTGTGTGTGTGTGTTAGAGTGCGGCATGGGCCGCATATTTCTGTCCGAACCCGAACCGAGCCCGACAGCACTGAGTTTGTGTCACACAGTTGTTACGGTTACAGGGTATTTAACAGGCCGGATGTGCTCCGCGGAGAGGGAGACCTCCGTGTTCGAGACGGGAGCGGGAGGCGGGAGGTCCGATGCTTCCAGCGAGAGGAGAGGGAGAAATAAAACAAAATAAGATAAAATAGGAAAAACCTGTCTCCCTCTTTTATTTTATTTTCAGCGTTTAATCAAGGCGGAGGCGGGCGGCTGGAGGTCCGAGACTTCCAGCGAGGGAAGAGGTAGAAACAAACAGCCAATGTGTGTCTGTGTGT
>NC_065525.1:31911229-31911396 GCF_006386435.1 Epinephelus moara
CGACCCGTCAGGTACTGTCGGGCTCGGATCGCCACACTCTAGTGTGTGTATGTGTCCCCTATTGGGGCCTATCTGAATTTCTGTCTTTGAGAGATATTATTTTGTAATATAACTGAATTTTCTATCCATACATATAAATTTTAAATATATTAAAATGATAAGGCATC
>NC_065525.1:31911437-32009680 GCF_006386435.1 Epinephelus moara
TATTTTGTAATATAACTGAATTTTCTATCCATACATATAAATTTTAAATATATTAAAATGATAAGGCATCTTTGAGTAAACTGCAAGTATCATTTAAGTAGGCTATGTCGTGGCCGGCCGAATGTCCTCTTTTTTGGAAATCAAAATAAATAAAAAAAATATGGTCACCCTAGTATAATCACTAGCAGCGCTCAGTAACATGTGCGTTCAGTACTCAAATAGTCCTTAATCCTACTTCTAAAATGTTTCATACTTGGCAGGTAATCCATTTTAAAATGTCTCTGTAACTCACACCAGGACGAGGGTGCGAATACTTTAAAGGCACTTTCACCAAAGACAGTTCGCGTTCGAGGAACGACATACATAATTTGTCCATCTGACCGAAGATTACAGCTCCTGGCGACTTTCGGAATCAAGAGAGAACATAAATAAGAAGGCAAATCACACAATATGGCTTTATAAAGAAAAATTTACCAATGTTCCAATCTACGATTGTGCAAAGAAGGCCAACCAACACTCTCATACAAGCTGCAGTAATGAGTACGAAAACCAGAATCAGTTACAAATCTTAACGCTGCATAATACACTGAATCCAACATTTTCAGAGAAGATAAATTTGCATGCATGTACAAAATGTCATCGTAGTCAAGTATTGATCGAAATGCTGCTTGTATAAGTCTTTTTCTCACACTAAAGGAGAAACATTTGTTTCTGAAATAGAAACCCAACTTAACCCTGAGTTTTTTCGTAAGACACTCAATGTGATGTTTAAAAGACAAATTTTCTTCTAAGAAAAATCCCAGATATCTGTAGACAGTTTCATTACATACAGTTCCATTAAGGGGGGGTGTCCAAGCAATTTGACATATTTGAGCATGTTACAAAAAAGTAACGCTGTTGTTACTTTTCCAGGTAAGTAGTTACTTTTATAGTGCAGTAACTCAGTTACTTACTCAGTTACTTTTTGGGGAAAGTAACGAGTAACTATAACTAATTACTTTTTTGAAGCAACGTTCCCAACACTGCTGCATAGTAACAATAACAAACAAGAGCACAATGAACTGAAAAGTAATACCGTTATAGAAAACTACTTGAACTACTAGAAAACGCAGCGAACTAAAGGGGGTGCTGTACTGGGACATAAGAGCTTTATTTTTATTTTAAAAGTTAATTTTTTTCATGCTTTGTTATATATTAACTGAAGGGGGTGCTGTACTAAGACATAAGAGATTGAGTTTTATTAAAATGTTTATTTTTGCATTCTTTTTTATATATTAACAGAAGGAATTTTACTGTTCACATTTTGCTTTATTGCACAATCTTTATTGTTTCTATGCAAAATTTCTCAATTAATTTGATGGCCTGAACTGTACCTGTAATTAACTGAACCTTTAAATACAGTAAAAGTAACTTCAAAAAGGTGTCTGTCAAATTTCTGTCTATGACAACTTTGTATTTAAAAAGCCTCTAGGCTGTAGTTTCATACATATTTTGAACTTCATATTGTTTTGAGGTGTAGGGCAGATATTCATATTAATTCAAGCTTTATTTTAACTCGAAATTACACTGAGGGACACCCCTTACTTCCAGTATCGTCAAGAAATATCAGGGCACTGTTCAAGCAATAGGTGACAACCCCACCCAGGACTCAAGCCAGTTGTGCCCCCCCAACCTCTGAAATCAAAGTTTCGTCCCTGGTAACAAGCATAAACTGACACACTGTCCCTGAACATCCAAAACTGACGCAGGAGGGTACACAGCCTGTCATATATAGACATGTAGGTCCACTGAGAAAGCTGCAGTATTTGACAAGTTGAGATGAGAACGTGTTGGAAACCTAGTTGTCACAGTGTATTGCAACAGGCATAGACCAAATAATACGACATATTATAATTCTGATTGTGTTTATTTTGCAGCTTCAACTAATACACCAGATGTGTGGGTTCCTCCCATGACGGAGGGACAACAAGCGTCATTGTATTGTAAGCCTTATCGTGTATGCTCTGGCATTGCAAATGTCTACTGGAAATGGACAAAGGCTGGTGGACAATTAATACTTTATGGTTCTTATGGTAATGGAATGGGAAACAGCTTAACCCTCACTCCTACAGCAGATGACCACAACACCAACATCACATGTGTGGCAGATTATGGTTCCGGTGTTCTTGAGACAACTGTCACCTTAGATGTGAAATGTAAGTACGCTGCACTGTTTGTTTTACCAAATATGAACAATATCATATTAGAATATGTCATGACTCAGTCATCTGCAACCCATCTGTTAGGGTTAGGAAGCTGTTGCCAAGTTATTATTATTATATTATTACAACTGATCAACCTTTCTTTCTCTCAGTTTCCCCCAAAATCCTAAACAGTTCCCAGTGCATGGTTGAAGGAAAGCTCTTGGTCTGTGTGTGCATCAGTCGGGGGAATCCCCTGGCACCCATCACCTGGCCTTCTCTCACAGACTTCTCAGTCACCAGCTCTAGCAGCATCCAGACAGTGAACAGCATCATCACCATGTCTGCTGCTGACTACCACAACACCAGTGTCAAATGCATCAGCAGCAATGAACTGGGTCAGGCCGAGGTTGAAATTCCACTCCAGAACTACACTGAAAACAGACCGAACTGTGAGTAGTCTGTCATATCTGCTCAGAGCATGGTGCAAATATCTTTCTGTCTGTAATGATGTTTGCAGTGATGTTATGTAAGATTAGCAAGATAGCCTCTAAACATTTAGTTCCATGGTGAATTTGGTTATTGCTGCTTTCGTAATATTAAACCGCCATTATACAACAATACGCAAGAAGTGTTAAAAAAATAAAAAAATATGATAAAAAATGTTCTAATGGAGTTCAAACTATGTTTTTCTTTAGATGAGTTGGATTCAAACCACAGCTCTAATGCAGTCCTCCCCTGGATAATCGCTGGTGTGTCTTTAAGTCTGAACCTGATCCTCCTCACCAGCCTGATCATCTGCATCAAACGGTAAGAACATAAAATTATTATTATTATTTATATATTATTATTATTAGTCAAACAGATTAATACTCATTAACTCAGATGATTATATTTTTACATTCTTTTCCTCTACAGCTACAGGGGTAAAAGTCAACAGAGGGAACTTGGTGAAGAAATGAACACTTATGCTTCCCTGAATCAGCCAGATGTTGGACAAGAATACAGTGTTATTTCTCCACGGACCAGGGGTGTATCCAGGGAGGGTCCTGGGGTGGCACGGGACACACCTTAAATTTCATTGGTCACCCCATGTGCCAATTATTATCCCACAATGTGCTATCGACCTGGTTGGGGCATAACCATAGTTCATATTGTTGCTGTATTGCAGATTTGAAGTTCTGCACAATTTTGTGAACACACGTTTATTAATTTTAATTTTGTTTACGACTGAAGCTTTAAATTTTATTATATTTGTATGGTGATTATGATAATTACTTTTAAAGTTCTCCTTTTCCATGTTGAGACCCATGTTTTCAGTCTTGGAGTTACGTTTTGCTTTCTGTATCACGACTGTACATGACTTTGACACTGACCAGATGCTGGGCGGTCAAATCACCAGGGTGGAATTTACATTTCACCTCAGAGATAGTTTCCTATCTTGTATATTAAAAGACATTTTTAAGAGGTATGAAAGTAACAGCTGAAATACATGGGGCACAGATGCAACACGTCAGGTAGGCAGGGCGGAGCCAGGTTTTTAACCTGCTACACAGACTGTGTCTTTGTGGTGTGTGTGGTTGCTGCCAGCTTCACTGTGTGTGTATTGAGCTTTGCCAAATGATAATGCAGCTGGTTTGGAAGTGTGGCTATATTAACTGGTACTGAATTAATAAACTGGATTGTTTTATCTACAGGATGCAGTGGTTTCATTGATTTATTTTAATGTAAAAAGGTTGCTCTGCTGCTTCACAATCCCTCAGAGGTATTTATTTGAATCATTTCTAAACAGACTGTACTCGTATTTTACACAGTTCTATGTAGCTTTTACCTGCTGGAAGGCCGCAGAGCCGTGCATACAGGAAAAGTATTACAAGTAGTATAAGTAGCACGGTGCCACGTGGCCAAGTGTGATTTCTGATTTTCTTTCTAATTTGGCTGTAAGGTGTAAAACACTTTTTAGACGTGATATTATCAGTGAACAACTTCCTGTCAGATCACGTGGCACCGGAGATTCACACTAAAGGTTTGAGTGTTTTTGTTCATCGGCTAAAGTAGCTTATATTTTTTAAGACAAAATAACGTATGGACTAATTACAAGAAGAAGCGCCTCCTCCATCATGAGAAATGGAAAGGTGATATATTGATCATTAAAACTTTGTACATCTCGCCTTTCTACATGTTGTTAAAGCGCACAAACAGATGTTCCTCAAAGTATGTGAACGTTTTTGTCTCAGCCCCATTACCTCATACTGTAACCTCAGAAATGAGGATGTATTAAAAGGAGGCAAATACTGGTTGGTTAATCTTCATATTTAACACAGAAACTAAAGACGACACAATTTGATTCTAGGCATTAAAGAATATACTGATGTGTGACAGTAAAAAGATTCTCTCCTGTTTTCGTTGTGTTGTTCACAACATTTCCCATGTTAGACACCAACATTACATCATGTCATTTTTGTAGCTGTACCCGAAAGATGTAGTGAAACCCAAACCATTTGTTGTTATTGTTGTTTCTGTGTGTTGACTTTATTGTCAGAGTGCACAAGTTATCTTCCAACTGCTTACACTGCATAGTTTAATGCATTTCTGCAAACCACTTCATGACCACTTCCTTGTTCACTATTGAAAAATAGCAGAACTAAATGTTGATGAGTTACCTCAAAAAGGCAATACAGATCTTATACAGGACACTGATGCAACAGGAACAAACAGCAGTGGCAGCAGACGGGGGGTGAGTGTACAGACTCTACATCTTAATACTGAGACTTTGTATAATATTCATTAGTATTTATTATGTATGTTTAAAAATGACAAATGTACTGTTTTAATACAGAACATACTACATGGGAAGGTAATTAAGCGGTTCATTATTAAATGTAATATTTGTCATTAATTAATAAATATTTAATGTGTTGCCCAGTTCCTCCAGAACACAAGGATGACTTTGATCTACTCAGTGATTCTCTGCCTGTTTTTTAAGGCCAGGATCTGCCAGCTACAGTGTGTCAAAGGTATGATTTATTGTATTTTAAACTGCAGTAAATGTAAATAAATACATCATATATTCAATTATATAAATTGAATTTAATTTTACTTTATTTAATTTTATTTTTTTGCAGAAACTCTTGACGACACAGAGTTTTCAATCAATGTGACCACACCCATTGAAGTGGAAGCTGGCGACTGCATTCTGATCTCATATGAATTCACCTTTCCAACAAACAAAGTTACAGCTCCATATAGAAAGATTTGGTTCAAAGGAGATCCACAGAATACAATAAGTGCAGAAGTTGTTGACACAGTAGAATCTGAGACAAAAGACACTTTAATGATAGATGGCCTACCACGAGGAGAATATGAGTTTGGCTTCAAACTGGAATGGGGATGTAATCAGACGTACATCTTTCCAAAGAGGGTTCAGATCTCAGTTTCTGGTGAGTGATTAATCTCATTGTTATCTAATGTTTGTTGGTTTATTGTGTGGGATTGAAATATATATCACATATGGAAAATTAAAATGTGTGTAACATTTTAGGCCCAGTGCATTATGGTGAACGTTGATTGTGCCTGTAAAGTTCACTGCATCTTTAAAGGTTGAGTTACAAACCACAATGAGTGTTTAGATGTGAAAACATATCTACTGAAAGAAATTTAGTAAGCACTGTGTGTTGCAACACCCATAGCCCAAATAATACCACAGATGATAATTCTGATTGTGTTTATTTTCAGCAACAACCCACACAGCAGATGTGACGGTTCCCTCCATGGAGGAGGGTCGAGCAGCCACACTGCGATGTGATGCGTTTCCTTTGTGCACTGTTAAAGCAAATATCCACTGGAAATGGACAAAGGCTGGTGGACAGTTTAGACTTGAGAGTGATGATGATGATGATGATGATTATTTTCATGGTTATGGTGAACATTATCTATTTAGCATTTTGTTTGGTGCAAGTTTAACCCTCACTCCTACAGCAGATGACCACAACACCAACATCACATGTGTAGCAGATTATGGTCACAGTGTTGTGGAGACAACTGTCACCTTAGATGTGAAATGTAAGTTTGCTGCAGTGTTTATTTTACCAAATATGAACAATATCATATTAGAATATGTCATGACTCAGTCATCTGCAACCCATCTGTTAGGGTTAGGAAGCTGTTGCCAAGTTATTATTATTATATTATTACAACTGATCAACCTTTCTTTCTCTCAGTTTCCCCCAAAATCCTAAACAGTTCCCAGTGCATGGTTGAAGGAAAGCTCTTGGTCTGTGTGTGCATCAGTCGGGGGAATCCCCTGGCACCCATCACCTGGCCTTCTCTCACAGACTTCTCAGTCACCAGCTCTAGCAGCATCCAGACAGTGAACAGCATCATCACCATGTCTGCTGCTGACTACCACAACACCAGTGTCAAATGCATCAGCAGCAATGAACTGGGTCGGGCCGAGGTTGAAATTCCACTCCAGAACTACACTGAAAACAGACCGAACTGTGAGTAGTCTGTCATATCTGCTCAGAGCATGGTGCAAATATCTTTCTGTCTGTTATGATGTTTGCAGTGATGTTATGTAAGATTAGCAAGATAGCCTCTAAACATTTAGTTCCATGGTGAATTTAGTTATTGCTGCTTTCGTAATATTAAACTGCCATTATACAACAATACGCAAGAAGTGTTAAAAAAATAAAAAAATATGATAAAAAATGTTCTAATGGAGTTCAAACTATGTTTTTCTTTAGATGAGTTGGATTCAAACCACAGCTCTAATGCAGTCCTCCCCTGGATAATCGCTGGTGTGTCTTTAAGTCTGAACCTGATCCTCCTCACCAGCCTGATCATCTGCATCAAACGGTAAGAACATAAAATTATTATTATTATTTATATATTATTATTATTAGTCAAACAGATTAATACTCATTAACTCAGATGATTATATTTTTACATTCTTTTCCTCTACAGCTACAGGGGTAAAAGTCAACAGAGGGAACTTGGTGAAGAAATGAACACTTATGCTTCCCTGAATCAGCCAGATGTTGGACAAGAATACAGTGTTATTTCTCCACGGACCAGGGGCGTATCCAGGAAGGGTCCTGGGGTGACACGGGACACACCTTAAATTTCATTGGCCACCCCATGTGCCAATCGTTATCCCACAATGTGCAATCGACCTGGTTGGAGCAGAACCATAGTTCATATTCTGTTGCTGTATTGCAGATTTGAAGTTCTGCACAATTTTGTGAACACGTTTATTACTTTTAATTTTGTTGGTGGTTAACGTGTGTTTATAAATGTGCCTTTTTTCGTAGCCTACTTCTGGAGGTACACCTTCTCTTTGGAGACTTACAGAATGAAGTACGACAGAAGCTTCATATTATATTATATTTGTATGGTGTTTGAATCAAACTCAAACTCCGCCCTACTGAGATGAACTGAATCAAGTGTTTTTGTTAATCGGCTGATGATACTGTATATTGATTTCCAAAACTTTGTACATCTCACCTTTCTACATTTTGCTAAAGCGCACAAACAGATGTTCCTCAAAGTATGTGAACGTTTTTGTCTCAGCCCCATTACCCCATACTGTAACCTCAGAAATGAGGATGTATTAAAAGGAGACAAATACTGGTTGGTTAATCTTCATATTTAACACAGAAACGAAAGACGACACAATTTGATTCTAGACATTAAAGAATATACTGATGTGTGACAGTAAAAAGATTCTCTCCTGGTTTCGCTGTGTGCACCCACAATGTTTCATTCTGCTTTGATCCATTATACTTGTGGCTACACACCAACATGTTCACAACATTTCCCATGTTAGACACCAACATTACATCATGTCATTTTTGTAGCTGTACCCGAAAGATGTAGTCAAACCAAAACTAATTTCTTTCTATTTCTTTCCTTTTGTTGTTGAATTTGTGTGTTTACTTTATTGTCAGACTGCACACGTTATCTTCCAACTGCTTACACTGCATAGTTTAATGCAGTGTTTTCACTACAACATCTCCAACAGTCTGATGGTCATTTCTTTATCTTCCCTTTTTTGTATGTGAGTGTGAAAGTACCAACAGCATCAAAATGATGCAGTGTTTTCTGCAAACCACCTCATGACCTCTTCCTTGTTCACTATTGAAAAATAACAGAACTACATGTTGATGAGTCACAAAAGCTTTAGCTGTTTGATGATTAGTACGTTCATGGATTTGACTTCAGACTGCTGAAAACAAAAAGATTAAACCATTATCCAACTGCTAGAGAGGAAAAAAAGACCAACAAAGTATCACAGACGTTATACAGGACACTGATAAGGGTGAGTTTACAGATTCTACATTTTAATACTAAGACTTTGTATAACATTTATAATGTATGTTTAAAAATGACAAATGTACTGTTTTAAAATAGAACATACTACATGGTAAGATTATCAATTGTAATATTTGTTATTCATGAATTAATATTTAATGTGTTGCCCAGTTCCTCCAGAACACAAGGATGACTTTGATCTACTCAGTGATTCTCTGCCTGTTTTTTAAGGCCAGGATCTGCCAGCTTCAATGTGTCAAAGGTATGATTTATTGTATTTTACTGCAGTAAATGTAAATAAATACATCATATATTTAACTTTTTCAATCAATGTGACCACACACATTGAAGTGGAATCTGGCGACTGCATCCGGATCCCATATGAATTCACCTTTCCAACAAACAAAGTTACAGCTCCATATAGAAAGATTTGGTTCAAAGGAGATCCACAGAATACAATAAGTGCAGAAGTTGTTGACACAGTAGAATCTGAGACAAAAGACACTTTAATGATAGATGGCCTACCACGAGGAGAATATGAGTTTGGCTTCAAACTGGAATGTGGATGTAATCAGACGTACATTTTTCCAAGGAGGGTTCAGATCTCAGTTTCTGGTGAGTGATTATTCACTGATAATAGCTGCTTGGTTTATTATGTGAGACTAAAATAAACAGAATATTTATAGTATATTATGTAAAATATAGACAGAAACTTCAGCCCTGTCTCACTCCCAACTTGACTAATACCGCTGCTTTGTCAGTGTTGTTGGCATCAGACACCAATGCACAGAGGCACCCTTTCTCAGTGGTATGATACACACTGGCAACTACTCTAATATAAAGAGCAAGACAGTTCATATGGGGCTGGCAGGAGGGGTGTTGGATTTGTCAAGAACTCTGGACTTTCACTCAGGAACGTTGTTCATTTCCTGTGTGAATTTTAAGCCAAAACATAATGTTTTGTTCTAAGCTGAGCCAAGTGCTTTTGTTGCCTAAACCTAAAGAAATTAGATAAAAACTACACTAAAAAGTGTTTCACTTATGTTGTAGGTTTATAGGTTTAGACTGTATGCATTTTTTTTTTTTGCGACTCATACTTTATTGAGTTTTCATTTTTTAACAAACCAAAATTAAAAAACATACATCTCAGAAACATGACACCCACTAATGAATAATGCAAAATTAAGATAACTAATCTTATGGGTTACTAATTAAAGATCTAGTAAGAGTAATAAAATAAAATAAATAACTTTATAAACAGTCCATGATAAGTAAAATTTGTACAAGCACGACATGTTTAACATTCTGTCTGTAAGACTACCACAACACTGCTGAGTGTCCATTCACTGTCCCATGTGAGGTTCAATGTCCACAGATAGTCTTCCAGCAAACAGATCCTTGTATTGCACCCAATCCACCTCCATCCTCATCTTTGTGACAGTCCCTCAAGAGCAGACTACATTGACCATAGTGTACACACATACATTTTAGTTACCCAGTAAAGAATATAATCTTAAGAACATGCCCCATTTCTCATTATATTTTTCAATCTCATTTATTATACTACAGGATATTCTTTCAAAAGCCACTACTTTACCTAGCTCTGTAAGCCAGTCCTGAAATACCGGGCCTTCTGTATTTTTCCACTTTCTCATTATCATCTGTTTGCCAATCATTGTACTTGTCTGAATCCAATTGGTTAGGGGTTTTACAATATGGGCCATGGGTTTAGGATTGCCTAATATGTAAAGACTGGGACAAAAATCAAAATCCACTCTTATGACCTCTGTAATAGTCTCATGGACCCCTTTCCAAAATGTCTGAATCTTTGGACCATAGAGCATGTGTTAGGGTACCTAGCTCCCCTACACACCTCCAACAATCCGGTGTTTCCTTTATACCGAGCCTGAATAACCTACTTGTGGTACCAATAGAATTGATGAAGGATTTTGAATTGAATTAGTCTTATTTTGATATCCCTAGAGACTTGTTTAGTGATCCCAACAACAGTATCCCAATCTTTTTCATCAAATGTTATGTTCAGATCCCTCTGCCATAAAGTTTTCAGAGCTGCGTTGGTCGCATAACCAGAATTGTTCATAAGCATAGAGTAATAATGGGAAGCCCCATGTCCAACCCCTGCGATCTGCAAGATCTCTTTAATGAGGTCCATGCCCTGCGGTGGTGTGTGTTTAGAGCCAAAAGTAGTGACAAGGAGGTCTCAGCTGTAGATATCTCCAAAATTGATTGTTGGCTAGTTTGAATTGTTCAACTAGATTGTCAAATGATTTAAGGACACCATCTTTATAAAGGTCACCCAGAGTATGCACCCCCTTAATCACCCACTCCCTCCATACAGGTGGTGATTTACCAATAAGGAGTTTGGGGTTGTCCCACAGACCAGAGGACAAGCTTAAAAAGGGGATGATTGTAAATATTCGAGACACTTTTTTTCCATATTCCCTGTAAATGAGACATGATAGGATGGGATCGAGCATTTGGAGGCATTCTGGCTGTTAAGAATAGCAATGCAGGTAAAGAAGTACACATCGACTGCTCTACTGTGTGCCAAGGTGGCGCTCTTTCAGGGGTAGACTGTATGCATTTCCAGTGAAACTGAAGTGTATTTTGAAAAGACACAATGTACGTAACAAGCATAAACTGACAGGCTGTCCCTGAGCATCGAAAAACTGACGCAGGAGAGTACACAGTCTGTCATATATAGACATGTAGGTCCAGTTGTTGAGATGAGAACGTGTTGAAAACCTAGTTGTCACTGTGTGTTGCAACAGGCATAGACCAAATAATTACGACATATTATAATTATGACTGTGTTTATTTTGCAGCTTTAACTGAAACACCAGATGTGACGGTTCCTCCCATGACGGAGGGACAACGTGCCACACTGCAATGTACGGCTCGTCCTTTATGCTCTGACAGAGATAATATCTCCTGGAACTTGACAAATGCTGGTGGACGATCTTTACTTGTTAATGATGGTATATTCAACTCATTGCTTGGTGCAAGTATATTAGTCGTCACTCCTACAGCAGATGACCACAACACCAACATCACATGTGTGGTCAGTTATGTTCACAGTGTTGTGGAGACAACTGTCACCTTAGATGTGAAATGTAAGTACGCTGCAGTGTTTGTTTTACCAAATATGAACAATATCATATTAGAATATGTCATGACTCAGTCATCTGCAACCCATCTGTTAGGGTTAGGAAGCTGTTGCCAAGTTATTATTATTATATTATTACAACTGATCAACCTTTCTTTCTCTCAGTTTCCCCCAAAATCCTAAACAGTTCCCAGTGCATGGTTGAAGGAAAGCTCTTGGTCTGTGTGTGCATCAGTCGGGGGAATCCCCTGGCACCCATCACCTGGCCTTCTCTCACAGACTTCTCAGTCACCAGCTCTAGCAGCATCCAGACAGTGAACAGCATCATCACCATGTCTGCTGCTGACTACCACAACACCAGTGTCAAATGCATCAGCAGCAATGAACTGGGTCGGGCCGAGGTTGAAATTCCACTCCAGAACTACACTGAAAACAGACCGAACTGTGAGTAGTCTGTCATATCTGCTCAGAGCATGGTGCAAATATCTTTCTGTCTGTTATGATGTTTGCAGTGATGTTATGTAAGATTAGCAAGATAGCCTCTAAACATTTAGTTCCATGGTGAATTTAGTTATTGCTGCTTTCGTAATATTAAACTGCCATTATACAACAATACGCAAGAAGTGTTAAAAAAATAAAAAAATATGATAAAAAATGTTCTAATGGAGTTCAAACTATGTTTTTCTTTAGATGAGTTGGATTCAAACCACAGCTCTAATGCAGTCCTCCCCTGGATAATCGCTGGTGTGTCTTTAAGTCTGAACCTGATCCTCCTCACCAGCCTGATCATCTGCATCAAACGGTAAGAACATAAAATTATTATTATTATTTATATATTATTATTATTAGTCAAACAGATTAATACTCATTAACTCAGATGATTATACTTTTACATTCTTTTCCTCTACAGCTACAGGGGTAAAAGTCAACAGAGGGAACTTGGTGAAGAAATGAACACTTATGCTTCCCTGAATCAGCCAGATGTTGGACAAGAATACAGTGTTATTTCTCCACGGACCAGGGGTGTATCCAGGAAGGGTCCTGGGGTGGCACGGGACACCTGAAATCTGACTGGCCACCCCAACTGTATAAATAATGAACGTAGCAACAGTAACTTCACCCACTGGTTTGTGGTCTGCCATTTTACAGTCTTTTGGCATTTCAGATGTCGCCATCTTGTTTTTGGGGGGGTCAGAAGTGACTATATTTGGACAAAAGGGTGGAGCTTTGGGGGAATGAGGAGTGGATCTGACTCACAGATGTATTGACACCTCACAGACAGTCTGTATGTCAGGTGGCCTCACTTTAAATATGCATAACTTTGGGCCTTGATGAAAATGTAAATGGGTGAGTTAAAAAAAAAAAGTCGCTCCGTGAAAAGATGTTGAAAATAGCTATAAGGACCAAAACCGTTTTTTTGTTTTTTGCACCAGGCTGTAAACATGTTTATTTCTGCTGTAAAGTTTAACATGGGGGTCTGTGGGGATTTACCCTGTTTTTGAGCCAGCCTCAAGTGGCCATTTGATGTACTGCAGTTTTTGGCACTTCCACATCAGCTTTATTTTTCAGCTTCAGGAGTTGCTGCTTGGTGCCATCCTGTCATCCCAAACTATGATTGGCTACCCACCTGGTCAGAGGTGGAACCTTTGTTCATATTTTGCTTTTTTATTTTGGATTTGAAGTTTCACACAACTTTGTTAATACAATAATTATGTCCACACAGGCTAATATTATTTACTTTCATTTGTACTTGTTTTTGTATGTATTTTTGATCGTACACTGCTTTCTTTTGTATGTAGCCTACTATCATATTTGTATGGTGCCACTCTGTTGTGTAGTGATCAGTAGGTATATTTATCTTTAAAATTAAAATTTTGGAGGGGCCTAGTGGAACAAGTAAAAGAAATGGTTAACATATACAATCAGAGAAAATCTTCGAATGGGACGCACATTGTGGGCCAAATGAGAGGGTTATATAGGAAATGGGGGACAAACATGAGATTAGAACCATAATGCACCTCAGCTAAATACAAAATAGTAGACACTTTGACAGCCAATTGATTGCTATTGGATTAATAAGGGGAGCACTTTTGTCTGTATGTGATTGTTTTTCTTATCATCTGTTAATATCATTTTGTATTTACTCATTTAGGGGTTTGGATAGTATACACATCATTGTATTTAGTCACTTTTTATTATTACTGATATAATATTTGCTACCTTGGTGAGGGTTTGTGTATGAGTAATGTTGTTTTGTTGTTCCTTTATTTGTGTTTTCTTTATTCATTTTGCTTGTTGCGTTGTTAGTTTTTTACCTTGATGATATGTCACAATAGCATTTCACATGTTGGAAAAAATAAAGGTAGAAGACAAGACTCTGTTCCACCCTTGTTTTATACTGTGGTACTGTATGACAAGACAATTATGCTGCATTTGAGAGCACTGGGAGGTGGGATATATCCCACCTGGAGTTAACTAGATCCCACCTCAAAGCATTCCAGACGATCGATGTTGAACGTAAACAACAAACATGGAGGACCGCAGATCCAGGTGCAACTAGATATCACTATGTGAAGTAATTGGGCATTTACATTTCACCGCATATCATCATGGAAAGACACTATAGCAACATATTTTCACACCAACAGCGTGCAGAACGAGTTGTGTTAACATTACAGTGTGTAATAAAACCACATACATGCAGAGAATTATAGTTTCTTGTCAATTTGTTGAAGTTTTACCTCTCACAATGTGCATCTCTGTGCGCGCCGCCATTGTTGTGCTGACGTCATGTTGTTGATTCGCAGTGAGGTCGGGGTAGCTCGATCTGGCCCGACTCCGCAACTAGGACCTCCAGCTTTGACGGGCAGTTCAATGCATTTTTCCTAGTTGGAGGTCTGAAACTTCCTACCTCTCAGCACTTAGGAACGCACCATTAGGCTCCCATTTGTATGCCTTTCAGTTTGCCACCCAGTATTTAAAAAAACACTACAACTCCCAGAAGGTGGAGCTTCTACCACCAGGGTTGCACACAGGTATATTGCATACAGCCAGTGATTAGACTGAGATTGGTTACTTTTACCAGCCTGTCCATTGTTGCCTCATGTGTGCTCTGATGAAGGTCTAATAGACTGAAAGCTCAATAACAAAGACAAAGAAAAGACTGTAATGTCAGCCTGTTCTCACTCCCAACTCGTGAAGCGCACTGAGGCACCCTTTGCGGCAGTGTGATACAAACCGAGCGGTGGCTGTTTCTGAGGCAACAACTGTAGTTTAAAGTCCACATAAGATGGTTGGGAAGGGATATGGATGGATCAAACACTCATTCCACACTTTCAACTTGGGCCACCCGAGCCCGGACTCACTCCGAAGTCATCGATATCCGGTGACTTGTGGCGACAGAAACCAACGGAAAAGGGCGTCCTTTAATGTCAGCATGACAGGCAGCCGGTTGCTGTTATAGTTTAATGGTGCATGGTGGCATCAGAGGAAAACGCGACGGGACAAGGACGAAAGTTAAGGCGGCTAAAGTCCGACTGGGGTGGGCAGAAGGGTCCAACATTCACCGACTCTCACCTGAGAGAGCGGTGTTTGCGTCCTGGAAGATTCTAAAGCCAAACCCTGTTCATTTTTCCTTAACGTAACCACCCTGCACGTCATATCTGGATGTGGAAAGTCCATGACCAAACGTCAATATGTGACGAGGTCGCAGTGAGAATGTGTTGGCCACCCCAGACACACAACTGCCACAGACCAAATAAGTTACTTCAAATGTTCTCCTTTTCTTTGTTAAGATCTATATTTTCAGTCCTTGAGTTATGTTTTGTTTTCTGTATTATCTTTATGTAAATCTGTGAACTAAATCCTGTCTGTACATTATTTTGACATTGAACCACAGAGTGACTGTATGAAATAATGGAAGTAGCGACTGTGACATCACCCATTGGTTTGTGGACTCCTGACTATATTTGGACAAGAGGTTGAAGCTGCTCGCAGACAGCTTGTCACTCAAAAATAGCCTTGTACTTTTAAGCCTGAACAAAATATAAACAGGTGAGTGTTATAAAAATTCTCACCCTGTGCAGTTGTCACGTTTAGGTAAATTAGCTTTAGAGACCAACACTGTATATGAAATAATGTATTGATTCTTAATGTCATACTCTGTAGGTATTTCTTTTCATTTAAATAATTCGGTTTATTTTTGCCTTATGATTTTGAAGACACAGTGGTTGGAGTTTAACTCAGTTCCTCTGTGTCACAGCTGCATGTGGGTATCAGTCTATAGTTAACTCAGGTGGTTATACCTGAAATAAAAAATGTTGGTCTCACTTCTTGTTAAATTTGAAATGATGTCATACTAGAGCTTGCAACTGGTTGCCAGTCTTTAATACCAGATGGAAATAGAGATAATATGTACATCTGCATTCTTTTCACCACAGCTACTCCAACTATCTGATGGACAGATCTTCCCAACGTGTGTGTCTGTGCGAAAGCAGCAAAAGCATAAGATACAGGGTTTCCTGCAAACCACTTTATGAATACACCATGACCACTTCCTAGTTAATCATTATAAGCAACAGAACTACATGTTGAACTGCACAGAGCTGCAAACGCTTTGGCTGATTGATGTTTTGTATGATTGTGAATTTGACTTCAGACTGCTGAAATCAAAAAAGGAGATCATCATCCAGCTGCTAAAGAATAAAAACCTCAAATAGCGTTGTAGATCTAACACATGACCCTGTGGATCGAGAGGTGAGTTCACAACTTGTACACCCTAATAGTAAGACTTTAAATAATATGTATTATGTATGTTTAAAAATTACAAATGTGCTGTGTTAAAAAAGAATATTGTAAATGGGAATATATAAAACAATTTAAATACTAATGTAATGTTTGTTATTAATGAAAAAATATTTAATGTGCTGCCCAGTTCCTCCAGAACACAAGGATGACTTTGATCTACTCAGTGATTCTCTGCCTGTTTTTTAAGGCCAGGATCTGCCAGCTTCAATGTGTCAAAGGTTTGAAGTATTACATTTTAAACTACAGTGAATATGACTACATATAAATTACACTAAAGACGATTTTGATGATTTTTGTAATTGTTTAATTTTGCTTTCTCTGTCAGCAACTCTTAACGACACAGAGTTTTCAATCAATGTGACCACACACATTGAAGTAGAAGCTGGCGACTGCATCCGGATCCCATTTGAATTCACCTTTCCAACAAGCAAAGTTACAGCTCCATATAGAAAGATTTGGTTTAAAGGAGATCCACAGAATACAGTAACTGTAACTGTTGTGATGAAAACAAAATTTCAGATGAAAGACACTTTAATCATAGATGGCCTGCCACGAGGAGAATATGAGTATGGCTTCAAACTGGAATGGGGATGCAACCAGACGTATATTTTTCCAAAGAGGGTTCGGATCTCAGTTTCTGGTGAGTGGTTATTAGATGTTGATTCATTTTAATACTTATTAATCATATATTATTTAAAACATGCAGCATTTGGGGCCTGGTGCATGCACTTAGCCCCGTTGCCAAAAGAAAATGTCGCCATTGTATATNTACTTATTAACATATATTATTTAAAACATGCAGCATTTGGGGCCTGGTGCATGCACTTAGCCCCGTTGCCAAAAGAAAATGTCGCCATTGTATATCTCTACAAACCACAAATACATTACATTTGGGGCTCTAGTTTCGCAGACTGGGCGNTTATTTAAAACATGCAGCATTTGGGGCCTGGTGCATGCACTTAGCCCTGTTGCCAAAAGAAAATGTCGCCATTGTATATCTCTACAAACCACAAATACATTACATTTGGGGCTCTAGTTTCGCAGACTGGGCGCGGCAGGGGCGCAGCGCACCTGCGCTTCGCCAACTGGGTGTGGCCAGGCGGATTTTGTAAGTTTGGCACACCGTGCGCCCTGGCGCAGCTACTCCTCTTTCCCACCTCCGTCCCTCCTACCGGTGCAAGTCGTAAAGAGGGAGGAGAGAAGGCGTGGAGTGGGTTTTACACACATCACACCAATCAAATGAGCCCCTCTCCTCGCCCTTAAATGCGCGCCGCGAAGGCGTAATGAGAGTTTACTCAATTCGCCATTGCAGAAGAGAGCAGCAGCATCAGATGGCCAAACTTCTCCCAGGAGGAAACTGATGTTTTGGTCCGGGAGGTCCAAGCTCGCAGTGTCCGAATATACGGAACTGCGAGCAGACCTCCACGGGCTGATGATGCAAAGGTAGCCTGGGAGGAGGTCACCACAATTGTAAATCAATGTTGCGTTTCTCTCGTGCGCGCGCGCTCTCTCTTTCTCTCTCGCAGTCTCACTCTGTTTCTTTTCTTTTGACTTTTCTAAGATGACAGATGCTGAATATATACTCCCTATCTGATGCTGTGGCTGTTTGTGGTTGGCTGAGAGGGATGTGAACTCATTAGTTTGCAGCTGTGTTAATCAAATCAGGTTGGGTTTCCATTACGTGTGCCAAACGTGCCAAACGGTGCCAATCCCCTTTGATCTGACATCAGATGTGACGGGACAGTCGATATAGAGATACATTTCTGTGCTGATTGCAGATAGTTGCATTGAATAGTGTTTTTTTGGGTATTTATTGCATTGTTAATGTGCCTGATATTCTAGAAACCTACCTGTGAGGTTTTGGTGACATGTGCACACTGTCCGCCGGTCAGCCAAACTTCGGTTTACACCGGCTGCGCTCCCCCTGCGCTGACAGTAGACCTGGTTTCAGATGGCGAGCTTTTAGCGCACCTTCAGCGAAGCCTTTTGGCACGAAGCTGTCACTGTGCCAAGCTGGATCTGTCGACACCTCCCCCTGCTGCGCCGCCACACCCATCTCAGCGCACCTCGGTCTGCCAAACTACCAAACTGAGCACGCCTCGGGCTGCACTGCTCGAAACTAGCTCTGCGCGGGGTTCGCCACCCTGCGCCACCTGCGCTGCGCCGGGAAACTAGAGCCCTTGCATGTTTTATATATGTTACATCAAGTGTTGTGATATATAAGCTGGCTTTGTCATCAGGGGGTGGTGGTGGATGGCATGACACCTTAGTGAGACATGTTAATTTTTTTTATTTTCAGCATTAACCAGAAGACCAACTGTTCACACTTCTCCCATGAAGGAGGGACAACATACCACAGTGGTATGTCGTGCTGATAATTGCAATAAAAGACCGAAATTCCACTGGGAATGGACAAAGGCTCATGGACAGTCCATGGTGTTTTATGGTGGTCCTTCTCCCATACGTGATTTTAGCAAGAAATCCTTTCTAGATATGTTACGTCTCAATCCTACAGCAGATCACCACAACACCAACATCACATGTGTGGCAGATTATGGTCACAGTGTTGTCAAGACAACGGTCACTTTAACTGTGAAATGTAAGTACGCTGCAGTGTTTCTTTGACTGAACAATATTATTTTAACATCAGTCCAACTAACACTGTATCTTTCCTGGTTATTTTCAGCACAATCTCACTCCCAACTTGTCAAATACTGACGTTTGGTCAGCGGCTCTAGATGTTAAAGTATAGCCTTATTTCCATCAAGCAGTACGTTTTCATGCATTTTTTCCGTTTTCACTGTGAAAAGTTGTGGATGGTACCAATAGAACCGTTCCGTACCGTCCCCATTTTTGGTCCCCCCTATGTGAGCTAGAAACACTGCAGTCTGTTGATTGGTCAATAGAGGACGGTCACTCTGCTCAGGGCTGAGCTGTGGCTGGTTTTGAGGCTCATGTAACCACTGTTCATACTGTGGCAAGTTTTACATATATTAGTAAACTATAACTATGAAATGAAAGGATGTCTTGCTGCCTCCCACAGCAGCACTCTCACAGTCGGAGAAATAAATAATTTAATTCACTGAGGCGACTGCAACCAACTTTTGAGGTGGAACGTTTACTTGTTATGTTACTCAGTGCATGAGTGGACAATGTGAATCCATCAACACACCTTAAAGTTCAGTATGACAAGTGTCCATTAGTTTTTATTGCCTCTCTTAGACAACATGCACTTTTGGTAATGAGTGGATCTTCAAGCGTTTAAAAAACGTATATGAATTTCGACTGGATTATGTGAACTGCACCTATCTCCTCACTTGTGGAGAAAACATTATTCTATAATAACATTATCTTAGCCTCACTAACTTTTCCATTAAAGGAAAATGCAACCGTTTGGTAGAGAATGTTTTTTAAGAATTATTTGACCCTTATTAGATTTAAATTTTTTTGTATGAAGTAACGTAAATCTGTTCAGTCAGACCTCCAGCACTCGCTGTATTTCCTCATTACCGGTGACACAGATGGAAGTCTGCACCTCATATATTGTCCGCAGAATGAGGTTGCACACCGACATTTTCAGAACAAAACGAAGCAGGCTGCAGAGTCTCTCTTCATGAGATATTCAAAAATAGCGGGTTTTGCATTTAGTCCTTCTCAGGCAAGCTCAGGGGTTTATTGTTGCCGTAGCCCAAAGGAACTACACTTTCTTTTTCCAAGGGAGGATTAGAATATATGCAGTTCACATAACCCGGACGAAATTCATATATCTTAACGCAAAAGCTTGTAGGTCCACTCATTACTAAAATTGTATTTCATATAAAAACTAAAGTGATGGTCAAAGTTGTCATATGGCTTATTTAAGGTACTGATGGATTCACATCATCAACTCATGCTTTGAGTAACATTACAAGTTAACGTTCCACCTGAAAATTCACCGGCAGTCGGCTCAGTGAATTTTGATTTTTTTTTTTTTTTCTCCGAATCCAGCTGCTGTGAGAGGCAGCAAAACATCCTTTCATTTTATAGCTACAGTCAACTAATAAAACTCTCCACAGTATGAACAGTGATTACATGAGCCTCAAAACCAGCCACAACTCAGCCCTGAGCAGAGTGACCGTCCACTATTGACCAATCAACAGACTGCAGTGTTCACAGCTCCACCTTTTAGTACCGGATCTGTGTGCTCTGTGAACTTTTCACAGTGGAAATGGGAAAAAAGTGGACCAAACTGAAAGTTAAGAGTTTGTTTGATCCATTCACTCCACTCCTGCCCACCCTGTGCAGACTTTTTTTTCGATGGTAGTTGCTCAGAGCATCAAAAAATGCAGCTGCCTGGTGCGTCTTATACCATTGCTAAAGGGTGCTTTGATGCATCTGTATCTAACGCCAAGGTCCACTGACCAAGCATCAAGTTGTGATAAGGTGGGAGGGGGACCAGGTTGTTCTCTTAATCTTTCTTTCTAATCTTTTGATCTTTTAGTTCCTCCTAGAATCCTACATAGTTCCCACTGCATGGTTGAAGGAAAGCTCTTGGTCTGTGTGTGCGTCAGTCGGGGGAATCCCCTGGCACCCATCACCTGGCCTTCTCTCACAGACTTCTCAGTCACCAGCTCTAGCAGCATCCAGACAGTAAACAGCACCATCACCATGTCTGCCGCTAACTACAACAATACAAGTGTCAAATGCACCAGCAGCAATAAACTGGGCCGGGCTGTGATTGAAATTCCACTCCAGAACTTCACTGAGAACTTGAGGCTGAAATGTGAGTAGCCTGTCACATGTCAATTTGAGTTGTGGCCTTTTGAGAGGTGGGTGGAAAATGTTTTAAACTGCAATCAATGTCCATAAATTTGTCAGATGAGATGCAGAAGTTTGATGCAGCCCTTCCCTGGAGAATCACTGCTGGTGTGTCTTTTAGTCTGAACCTGGTCCTCCTCACCAGCCTGATCATCTGCACGTACAAACGGTGAGAACGTAAGAATGGCTTGGATGCAAAAAATACTAGCTGTCAGAACACGCTGGTGATCTAAAGATGACAACAATATATATGTGAATTGAATATATCTCAAAACCCATCAGAGGTCTTTCAATGATTTCTTTTTTCTGAAATTGCAGGGGCAAACGTACGCGGAAGAAAGTTTGTGAAGAGATGAACACTTATGCTTCCCTGAGCAAGGCAGATGTTGAGCAAGAGTATAGTGTTATTGCTCCACATCCCAGATGAATAATGCATGTCATTCATTCATAACATGTTGATTCTGTTTTCCATTCTGTATGTTTTCAAATGCTGATTTTGTATTATAATATATTTGAGTTACTGGTAGTCATCTATTCTACTGAACTGTTTAAATATTGCACTGACTGACGGTTTTTATCCTTTGCCTCACCTAGTTGCTAAAAGTCAGGTATCTACTACATAATAAGCATACACAAGAGTATGTCTGTGTATTACTTTGACACTGACCACACGCTGGGCAAGTCTCCAGGGTGAAATGTACATACCACATTAGAGATAGTTTCATGTCTTGTTTATTAAAAAAAAGACAGTTCTGAGAAGTGTGTACGTACGGTGTGAAACGTTTTTAGAAGTGTGAAACTGTGGTACAGTGAATAACTTCCTGTTGATCACATAGCACCAGAGATGTGCACGAGAGGTTTGAGTGAGGGTGGTAAAACGCACCCCTCTTTGTTTGTACATTTAACACCCGCTAAAGTACCTTTAATTTTCTATAACTAAATACTGTATGTGTGCATTGGAAGAAGTAGCAGAAATGGAAAGATGATATATACCTTCTAAAAAAAGCTACTCTGCGTGTCATGATTATTGGAGGCCAGCAGTTGTGCACGGGGCATGGCAGATCATTTGTAAGCTTTAACAGTGTCAGTCTGTCTAAAGCAGCACTCATCCTTTTACACACCCACTGAGCTCACTGCTATTCTCCGCTCTCACAAAAAGCTTTTCGCCTCATTTCATTCCGTTACAGTAGGATTAGAGCCTTGGAGCACAGAGGTGTTGTGCGCACACAGACACACACACACTTTTTTTTTTTTTTTTGTATCTCTTGGTGAAGACCAAAAACTTATTTTTAGAATCAGATCTCGTGTCTTTAACCTAAAGCCTTAAAGCGATAGTTTGATATCTTTGGATATGTGCTTGTTTGCTTTCTCACTAAGTGTTAGATAAACAGATGGATACCAAAATCAGTACAATAAGTATAAAGCTACGGCCAGCAGTTGACTATCTGAGTTCATCATAAAGACTGGAAACAGGTTGAAACAGCTAGCTTCGGTCTGTCCAAAGGCAGCAAAATTGGCCCACTAGTGCTTTCAAAGATCACGTATTAACACGTTATCTTTATTCAATGCGGCAAAAAACTGAACAACCTTCAGACTTGATGTCACCTCCATTCCCTAACTTTATGTCTAATCCAAATTCTAGCCCACTACCATAATCTCAATTAAAGTTCTAGTGTTTTTGGCCTTCAAATAAACCAGCATTCATTTATCACAACTAAAATCTCCCCTGCTCCACTTTCTCCTCTTAGTATTGTTGCGGTATATTCCATACAAAGGTCCATACAAAGCTACACACACAGACATGCACAAAACCACTCTCTGTTCAACCTCTGCTTGAGCTGACTCTGCCAAAGGAGGGTTTCAGTGTGTCGAGGTGTCCCCTGATGAAGACCTGCTTCTCCCAGGCTGAAAGATGGCAGCTCTCAGAGGGCCCAGGGAACTTTCAGCCACAGATAACCTCGCCTCAGAGATACTAGGACATCTAAAATTAGTGTTGTCAGAATGCCCACGATAAGGAAGTTTGAGATTTCACACTGCACACTTTGTTCAAGTCCCAGTGCTGCTGTGTGAGTACAGTGTGTGTGTGTGTCTGTGAGTGAACAAGAGACAGAGAGGAACAGCTAAAGAAAGCAATATTGAACATGTGTTTCTGTTATGTGCGTGTTTCTGTTATGTGCGTGTTGTACAGACATTAGAAAACATGCTGGCACACAAGATAAAAAACCTCACAACAACTGAAATATAAAAAACAGACTACTACACGTTTCCACCATCTGTTTTTGGAAAACATGCATCATAATGTAACTGCATCAAAGTGTACAGCAATCTGTAGGTGTTTCCAGTAGCCTACTGATACTGAATTATAGCAAAGCACTGGATTTCACTGTTTGATTGCACCACCACAGCACTTACAGGCCTGGGCACACCAGGTTTTAAAGTGGCAAAATTTTACAGAGAAACCAGCAGTGTTGTACACAGTGACATTTAACAAGAGCTAGATCTAAATTCAGTTCACACAGATTAAAATAATCTAGCTGGGGTGACTGGTGGTTTAGTGGGTAGTGCAGGTGTCCCATATACAATGCAATTCCCTTGAACAAGGCACTGAACCCCTAACTGCTCAGGGCGCCTGTCCAGGGCAACTCCCTCACTCTGACATCTCTCCATTTAATGCATGTATAGGTCCTGTTTGTGCATGAGTGTGTATTTCGGGTTTGTATGTATATGACAGAGTGGAAAAAAACTGAATTTCTTCAACCCTCAGTAAGTGGGCCTTGGCATCAGATACAGATGCACTGAGGTACCCTTAGCAGCTACATGAGATGCACCAAGCGGCGGCATTTTTGGATTCATTTTGGACACTCAGAACAACTGCTGTAGTATAAAGAGTGACAAGGTCTGCACAGCGTAGGTGGGAGGGGAGATGGATTGGTCAAACACACTCGGGACTTTCATCCAGGAGACCGCTGTTTGTGTCCTGTGTGAAACCAAAAGTCAAGCAACTTATTTCAATAACAAAGTGTCTAGGTATGTGTAGCATACTATGCTAGAAAGGTATGTCATGTGATGTTATATTATGTTAGTAACACATGTATTTATTTTAAGCCAAACCATGATGTTTTTTTTCTCAATCTAACCACGTGCTTTTTCATTTCAAATAAACCTAAAAATTAAGATTTTTGCCTACGTTCTAAGAACAGTTTGAAAAGAGACTTTGTCCATTTAACGAGCGAAAAACTGTACCTTTCTTGTGAAAACCCAAGTTCATTTTGAAAAGACGTAACACATGTAGCAAGCATAAATTGACATGCCCCCTCTAAGAGTCCAAAACTGACAGTGGAG
The DNA here is from genome assembly GCF_006386435.1 of Epinephelus moara. NCBI lineage: Eukaryota > Metazoa > Chordata > Actinopteri > Perciformes > Serranidae > Epinephelus > Epinephelus moara. Next base: position 31,936,002 of record NC_065525.1, read on the forward strand.
GGGTACCTGGAGCATCATAATCTGATGTGTAGGACTACCAAGCGTCACTGTTTATCGAGTTAGGAGTAAGAATGTGTTGGCAAAAACAGTTTCTATCCTTAATAGCTGAAGTTACCGTGTTGTCATTATTTCATTTACTTTTATGGATAAAGAGAAGCAGAGGGCTTACAGTGGAAATGGCTTTGGTAGATCAAAAAATACATCTAGTGTTACTGAAATGGAAAGATTAGCGTGTTTAATACATGGCATTATTATGTTGTAACACTACTGGACAACCTCAAGGCCTTTCTGTGTCACAACCTGCGTCACTACAATGATAATTAGTCCGTACAACCTTCTTTTCTGGTTTTTGTTTCCTCTCTACAATACTGAGACTACCTGCAGCCAACAGGAAATGGGTCCAACACCTTGTAATCGGCTGTCCACTTTTACCTTATCTTGAGATAAATGTAGACAACCAGTCTCCGTACCTTATCTAATCATGTTATCTGTGTGTGTTTGTTTGTGTGTGTGCATGTGTGTCTGTGTGTGTGCCGTCTCTGTGCTGTACAGATGTGTGTGATTTATATTTGGTGCAACAAAGTCAAATCCGACGGCAGATTACTGTTTGAGGCTACACGACTTCAAAAGATCCTGTATCCACGAATCTTATCTTGATTAAATACAACCACAATGAAGACCTCAATTCTTTACGCATTCATCTGGAGTTACAATTGTATCAAGGAGTCCCGTGATTTGATAACAGATGCGATTTGGCAAAAACCAAAAAGATATGAACATGACACTTGTGCAAATGTGCAAGAGAGGGTAGATGCACAGTTTGGTAATAAGAACCATTTGTCCTTTTCCAGATCACAAATACTTAATCCAGAACAGGCACTGGGAATTGAAAGTTTGAGAATGAATACATTTATGACAAATCCATCATTCATAACAGCCTCCGAGAGGACACATTGTTCAGCCGTAAGCATGAGCTATAACCTTTGGCAGGTTCATGGCGTCAGAGACTTATAAGAAAAGGTTCAATACCTCCTTCCTCCCCACCACCTCCATCCACTCTCTAACCAAGAGAGAGAAAAAAGTCACAGGCCTGTTTCAAATCCAAAACTGTGTAAATCCTGTGGCATGACTCCATGAAGCGATCCTGGGGAAGGAGGATAGTGTTTGGGGGATTAGCCCCAGTCCAGGTGGTCTTCATTTAGCCCCCTACCCCCATGAGGGGCCTGTGGGCTGCTGTAAGAGCTCAGCACGTGGTCATCACAGCTTCCACCCAGCTCTGATCTCCCATCCATCCACCTTGGCTCTGTTTTTATATACATTTCAGTGATATCCACCTGAGCGCTGCAGCTTGTGAAACACTGTTGAATCTTTATTAAGCATGATAGGGTCCATGATGGAGTGCATGTCGCATCATGTTCCCTCTGTTTTGCAGCTGTGTTATCAGGTTATTACTGCAGAATCTGAATGATTGATGTGGAAGAGCGAAGCAGACATGGACGCATATATAGTATGGTTACTTGGCATGTAAACTAACATGCTTGTATCTTTTGTTCGAGGCCAATGCAAACAGGTGTTCTGCGAAAAACAGCAGTGTTTTGCTGAAATAAAGAGTGCGTCCAAGTAAAAGTAATAGGAAATAAGAGAAAAGGAGAAGTCAAGGGAGGAAAAGAAGAATGGCAACAGTCGTGATGACAGCGTTGATAATGACGGACTGAAAACTGAACAACAGCACAAACTCAGATCAAACTTAACCAAATATGTCCTCAACTATACATCTTCTCCTCAGCTCCTTAAATGGGTGTTCCAGGTATTGTCCCTCTGCTAGTTAGAGTTTGAAGTTGTGTAAACAGGACTAAATGGCAGGGAAGCTGCTGAAGATCTGAGAGAAACTCTGATCAAAGGCACCTTTACATGCAGCCGGTGTCAGCTTTGTGCATGTGTGTATGTGTGTGTGTCCCACAATGAGATGACAGACATAGATCTGTCTGGTGTGGTTCCTTCAGAGGCCCTGTTGCATTTCGACAGCCTCTGTTTGCACAACACAAGCCACGGAAAGCGCGCTCACCTGCACCGAAGCTCACACATCACCTCACGTGGACTCCTCCCGCTGGACTGCGGCCACCATATGTGCTCAAATAAGTGTAAGGAAAAGCAGATCTGATGCTGACATTTTAAAGAAAAACACTGGAAACACTTCAATAGGGACGGTGAATGGACAAATTACTCTGCTTCAGCTAACTGGACAAGTGGCATGTGAGTGATGGACAAATTCCCAGGTAAAAGCTTTGGGAGTTAAAGACACCTTTATCCTTGACACCTCTTGAGCAAACAAAGAAAGGGAGAGAAAAGAAAGAGGGAAGGGTGAAAGAGAGAGAAGCTGAGGGGGTTGAGTTCAAGACAGCTTCCCTGCTCAGCGAGAGCTGCCTTTGAAAATCCCTTCAACAAAAAGAAAATGGGGCAAAGTAAATGTCTTTCCAGGAAGTCCAAACTCTGGAGCGTTTTTGCTGATTATTGTTCGAGGTGACATTGCATGAGAGCTCTTTTGGCTGGGCTGCTTCCATGCAGTCCAATCCTGAGGTAAAGGGACCACCCATTAGCCTTGCCTGTAGAAATGCCCATTCAGTCTATTCACAGACCTGCCTGTCTCTCTGGGCTTGCTCCTGGCCAGGGATTGTGGCTGAGGAGTGGGGGGAGTGGCAGGGTTCCTAAAAGCGGAGATCTGGAGAGTGAAGTCTGGTTGCCGTGGGCTGCCGAACGGGCTAGACCAAGCCAGAGTCGAGGGGGTCTCCTTCTGCGGGAGAGCAGGGCTTTGATTCGCCACTCGGCTCCACAGTCGTGTCCCAGAACAATCGACAGCTAAAACCCCAGGGGCCAGGCTTGGTGAGAGGAAAGGTTAGCGGTAGGGTGGGCGCATGTTGTGCATGGTGGTGACAGTGACATTGACAATGATGGGGGGACAATGTGGCGGCAAGCAGCTGTGTGGGAGGTGACACTGGGGTGAGGAGAGAGGTTGAGTCTCAAGGGGCTCTGCTAACAGACTTCTTGGACTGAAGTGTTGGAGTGAAGGGGGCAGGCTTCATTTGTGGGCATGCCTTCACTTTAGTTAAGAACTGGGTAACCATAGAAAGCGTGCATTGAAATTCTGAGGCATTTGTAGGGTTTAAACTTGGTTTGTGTTTGGTATAATGTGTAATACTGCAGGAATCACAAGCCAGGTTGTTTTTGATGCAAAACCTGCAATTGTATACGTCCACTCATTGGATATTAGCCAATTAGGAGAGATTGTTTACGTCTCACTCTGTCATTGTCTGTCATATAAGAGTTGAAGGGCAGCCTTGACAGAACCCTCATGGCTCCAACAGATGGGATCGGGCCCACCTGAGTTCAGCCTCACGTGTCTGCTTCATATTACTGTTCCCAGCATCTGACAATGTGGCTCACATTATGGGAAGCTGCACAGCACTGCGGTGAGATCGGAAATTGATTCAGATAGTGTGCATTGAAGGGAATGACCTAATTACTTGGCAATTCATCAGTTGCAGCAACCTCCCCGAGAGCGACTCGCAAATAGACCCCCCGACTGTACATTTTATTGGGTGTCCCCAAAAATTGAATTTCCTTTGACAGATTAGAGGGCTTTGTGAGGTTTCCTTCCTTTCAATAGCTGGCATGAGGCTGAATTACCCTGTAGGTTTGTGTTACAACCCATGCAGCTGAGAGGGCAGCGGGCCAAACCGTCTGACAATCTGAACTCACTTTGGTGATCAATGCAGCACCAGGGACAAGTCCCGAGGTAGGAAAGCAATTTTCAACAGAAAAAAATCACATAGTAGTATGGATTTATACTGACTTCCACCTGCATCAACAACTGTCCTGTCACAGGAAAATCTTGGAGGCAGGCTTTGAACCACTTCAGCATTGGCTTTAAGTGTGTCTGACAGATAATTCAGTAGAGAATCTCTTTCTTCCCTGTTTTCTATAGATTTCACTCCGCAGGTAGAGATAATCTGAGCTTTGCATAATCTACCATGTGGTGCACTATAAACATTCAGGCAAAGTTTCCCGTACTGTTGTTGTCGCTAATACTGATGAGCTTTCAGTGTCCTACGACAGAAAGAAAAGTTTCACAGGATGTGGACAAAATGTGGAGAAAAAGGGGGACTGAGGTTACATCCACACTAATATGTTTTGGTATCAGAACGCATAGCCACTGCCATGTGTACGCCTAGCGTCCATGCTGATCGGGCAATTTGGGACCCCTAAGATGCAGACCTTGACAACACTGCTGACCCCACTTAAGTTTGAAAGTCTGGGGTTGCGTTTTAGTCTGGACAGTCGTAAACAGAGACTTTTCAAAACGATGACGCAGATGGCTTCCTGAGCCAAAATACTGAAGCTAAGCCTAACTTACATGCCTTCTGTGATTTCATCTGTCTCATGTGGGTAGCCCTCTCCTTTCCCATTGCCATGGCTTCCAGTGGTGATAGATAATGTTCCTGGTGGCGCTCTGATATGCCACCATTGTTGCTTTGCAATGACTCCCAATCTGTTTTCTGCCGCCTTGACAACATTATACTCATGTTACAGAATAAATACATGGGACACGGCCACAGTGTGGCAGGTCCATTATAGTCGAGTGAAGCTGCTACACTGACCACAGAAGCCGCGCTTGCCTGCACAGGCACTGTGCTGCTCAACATTGTTTTTACCCAGATGGTCATTTACCTTTCTACGTGCGGCTCCGCAGCCCTGTAACAGTTGTAACAGTTGCCCTTTTAGCGTTTTTATGGTCCGCTGCTAGCATATATTGACATAGTTTTTGACCTTTATTTGTAGTAATCTTATTTTGTGTTTTACATTACTTGTTTTAGAGCTGTGCATTTTTATTCTGTATTTTTGTTCTATGTTGTCTGTCTGTAACCTAGGTTGCTGCCTGTCTTGACCAGGACACTCTTGAAAAAGAGATTTTAAAATGAGTAAAAATGAGTCTGTTTAAAATGTATTAAAATAGATGTCTCATTGTACCAGAGGCAATGCGATGCTGCAGAGCAACCTTGTGTGTGTTTTTACATGTCACATTAAAATAAATCAATCAAATCAATGCATCCTGCAGTTAAAACGATCCAGTTAATTAATTATGTACCATTTAATATAGCCCAAGCTTCCAAACTCTGCATAGTCAACTGCATTACACTTGGCAGAACTCAATACATACACATACACATGAAGCGGGGAGCAATCACACAGCAGATATAGCAGGTAAAAAACCTTGCTCCACCTACGTGGCATGTCACGCCAGTGCCTCATATATTTCTGCCATTACTTTCAGTAACAGTTCCACCTCATCGTCGGTCCAGTTGAAATCTCTGGTCTTACTTTTTGCCATTTCTGTAGTAACTGAGCAACTAACTGAGCAACCAACTGCAGAGCAGACAATCTGCTTCCTTTTTACACTGGTGTGTACATGGCCAGTGTACGTGAATAGTCATGTGATGTTACCTGTGTTAATATAGACAGAGAGAGAGATTATATCTGAAATGGTGCTAAAACACTTGTATGGTGATCGATTCCATTTTAAAATACAATTTTGAAATCAAACCTATAAAAGTGGATGTGGCCTAGGATTTTATCACAACGCACCAACAAGAAGGAACAAACTGCTGCAGACTGCGCTACATTTACTATAAGATAAGAAACATGCTGTCATATTAAGATTCTTTTACAGCAGGAGTACAATAAACGCAAGTTGCAGGAGACAAGATGCTGTGCAACTCAGAGATTTGGGCTTTACTTCACTGAGCTGCAGGTCAGCAAGTGCGTGTGAAATACTGTTCTGTGTGGCGCCTTGAACACTACATGCCAACACAGCAGAAATACCTTGTTTTAAAATAGCCAGTCTCATCCCAGAAGAGACTTGCAACACAGAACACCTCCCTTCTCCTTGAGCTTGATGGGGCCCAGTGAAGGAGCCCCCAGAATGCTGATAACTCCCCCCACCATTCACCGACACTCTGGTTCATATTTTTGTAGAGGTCCATTGACTTTCTCCTTTTCAGTCTCCCTTTAATCCCTGGGTCTGTGTCCTCAGTGGCTCTCTACAGAGGGGCTATTATTCAGGGCCTTATTACTGCGCCCCTCGCGGCTTATCTCCTTCCTGGTGACAGTCTTTTCAAGCCTCTCCCTAATGACCTGGGGAAGCTCACATGCTCAACTTCCCAGGGCTGCGGGGCCCCGCTGATGTCAGAGGGGGTGGCCCCCACGCAGGGGCTCCTGGTCCTGCCAAAGAAAAAGAGAGAGGCACGGAAAGGTCCTGCCTCAGCCACCAACGCATCACAGATTTACAGTTTCCGTGCCTCTGTTGCCTCCTTCTCCTGGTGCAGGTGACAAAGCCAAGCCCAGCACAGAGGAGGAACACTCCAAAGGACCAGGACTCAAAGGAACGAGCTCAGAAACTCAGCTCCTCAAAGGTGGTATCAAAGTCAGATGTGGTACCTTTGTTTATGATTTGTTTGCCATGATGAAAAAATGAAATCAAAGTTTGTTGTGCTGCATCATGGTGATGTCAGATTTTTTTAGGTGTAAAGCAGCAAACTTTGAAGTGATGCAATTTCATTAGCTAAAAGATCCGAACCTCATGTTGATATTCCAAAGTGGTCTGCTGGCACATGCTGTGATACATCCTGTATTCTTAAGCCTTGATTAAAAGTCTGCATTGCCAACCATTCATCTTTGTCAAGACAAGTAAGGGGACTGAATTGCATTTATAAGAGTGAAAGCTTTTCACTCTACTTACATGGAATTTCTTGTCCCAGTAAATCAAAAGAACGGATCCCCAGAAGGCACCTCTGTTTCTATTCAATCATACTAGATTGCCTCCGACTCCCTTTAACGTGTCCCAAACATTTCTATTACAACATACAACAAATATCATGCATAGAGGCTATTGAAGCATATAAAACTCCAGCTGTTTGCAGCCCAGCTTGCTCATTCACATGCATTTCCAAATCACATGAATGCTATAGGAATCAGTGAGGAGGAATGAACTCTCTTTTCTGGTGATTGTCAGTGAACGCGGCGTCCTACTGGTGCACCTTCTAATCATCATCCCCATGTCCCTGTTAAACCCTGTGGTGTCTTTGGAGAGGTTAGAAAAGGACATGGCTGTCCATTATACTTTCATCTCAAATTGGACCCCCAGGATACAATAAGCTGACTACAATTCGGTCATCAGAGCAGGCACACTGCTGTATACAGAGATCACGGGAAATGTGACACAGGTGTCTTCCTGCTTCCTCACATGGCATGCAGGCCTGTCGCCCTGAGGCCGGGGGGAAACGACAGCCCTTAGTGTTTGTGTCTCTGAATCATAAACTACTTAAGACTTTGAGAAAATATGTTGAGCTGGTCCAATTAAGAAAGTAATGACTTTAGTGAGGCTGTTTACAGCACAAAAGCTGGAGACATGCAGTGCCAGCCCTGGAGGAGGTAATGTGGTCATCTGCTTTGCCTGCACTCGTTCCTTTTTCTCTTCCTTCCTAGATTCCCATGGGGTCCATCTTTAGAGCTGTGAAAAATTCTGAAAAGCTCTGAGAGTGGTATTAGACCTTTGAATGAAAAGGAATAAAGGTGAAAGCTGGTTTCATAAATCTGGGTCCTACTCTTGTTGTTTTGGCCATAATACCGACAAGTTCAACAGTTCAAAATATATCAAAAGTCAGAGCAGTTCAACAAATCCCTGGGTCTATATGGAAAAGCTAAAAATCATGACCCAAACTGTCTATTGTAAACATCCATCACAGTTTACTGTCTGACTTCCCGGTTCAACTTTGACCGAACCGTATTTACCGTAGTTGTATGCATGCACTTTTTTTATGATAATGGATAATTACTGACACTTTGGGGGCACTAACTCCATTTTACCTCCAAATAAACTGGTTTATATCATCTCTGCAATATTAGTTTACTTACAACCTATCTGAATAACTGACTGCTTGTATTTCTTAGCTCAACTGTAATGTAGGAAGGGCCAACGCATTCGTCACATATTGACATTTGGTCATGGACTTTCCACGTCCACATCCGTACAAGGATGCATTGTCTTCTTTCAAAATACACTTCAGTTTTCACAGGAAATTTACAGTTTACATACAGTATCTTTTAAAATAAACACTACGTCAGTACAACACCGTAGCTTGACGTTTTTTGCCGTCAACAACTAATGCATGTGGTTGGGTTCAGGAAAAAAGAACAGGGTTTGGCTTTATAATCTTACGGGACGCAAGCACTGCTCTCCTGGGTAAAGGTCAGTGTTTGCTGGACCCATCCACCACCCCTCCTGCCTGCCCTACTCAGACTTTCGCCACCTTAATTTATGTTCTTGTCCCACTGCATTTCCCCCTGATGCCCCTGAGCACTGTTAAACTATAACACCGACCGGCCACATATCATGTCAATGTTAGAGGACAGCTTTTTTCATCAGTGTCTGACGCAACAAGTCATTGCCAAAGTGCCAGATTTTGACAACTCCAGAGTGAGAGATCTCAGCAGTTACTTTGGTGAGAAACATTATCGTAAGCTACAGAAATGATGGCCCAAACTATGTAGATCACAACCAAGCTGCAATTAATACTTCCTCAGTATCTCAGAAATGCCCACCTTCTAGAGCCGTAACGGTACATGTATTTGTGTTGAACCGTTCGGTACGCGACTTTCGGTTCGGCACGACCCTTTACTGAATTATTGGGCGCATTATTTTGTTTTATTTTAATTCCGTTTTTGCGAGCTGAACCATTTAAAATATCTAGTTCTCCGACGGACATAATTGAGTGACGAACCGAGTCCGACCGTAAATCTCCGCTTTCACTTTGTGCAGCGCATTCTCGCATTTTGACAACATGGCAAGTGAGCCTGACGAACCTGAAGACCCACCCGCAAACCTTAAGCCCTCCGTTTGGGAACACTTTGGTTTCAGGGTAAAATACGAAGATGGAAATAAACAAGTGGACAAGACAAAAGCAGTGTGCCGACACTGCAGAACAGCGGTCGGGTATGTACTTGGAAACACGTCTAACATGCTAACGCATCTAAAGCGACACCACCCGAGTTTGAACGTTAACCGGCACGACTAGAAAAAGCAATCTGGTGCAAACTACGATATCGTCGTCGTTTAAAAAGAAAGAGCGTTTCCCTGACCATCGCGCTAAAGAAATAACCAACGCCATTGGAGTTGAGTAAAATTGTTTAAGCTGCACTTTAGATATAAGCATGTTTTGTTTACTGCACTTTAACAAAGTGGGAAAGCTAAGTAAGTTCCTAGTAAAACTGAATCTGAGCAGGCTTTAAAGCTGACCAGCTGCACTATACTTTTTATTTTAATTGAGTAAAACTGTTAAAGCAGAAATGTATATTTATATTTTTCATTCAAAAAATGTGTTAAAAAAACAGCAGGATTTTATTTTTCACTTTTATATTTCTATTTTCATTCAAACAATGTGAAAAAGCAGGATTTTATATATATTTGTTTCATTCAAAAATTGTGTAAAAAGAGTTAACTGCTGTGGTGGTATGTTTTAATAAGGTTACCAATAAGTAAAAGATATTTAATAGTTGTCTATTTTTTTCATTACTGTACCGAAAAAAAAACGAACCGTGACTTCTGTACCGTTGTACGTACCGAACCGTGATTTTTGTGTACCGTTACACCCCTACCACCTTCCTAAACATTATCTTTTCACATATTGAAAGGTGCCTGTCAGCAGAACTTGTGGAATCTGCAAAGCCTCTTGGGAGCCGAGCCACGGATGCCCTTTAACCCTTTGTGTTTTCATCGGTGCTTTTAGCCATACCTAAACCAACTTTTAATTACCCCAAAACACTCGTCCTCCATCAACAAGGTCACAGAGGGGACGGAAAAATGTGCAGGTAACACAGCAAATGCACCAAGATCTGTTCAGTGAAAGAACAGCCCAGAAACCTAATCAGCAACAAACCAACCATACACCCAAAACTTCAACAAAGCATCTCTGCAAGAGAGGGATTACTCTCAGAGTGCTAAACAGGCCATCAAATTGGGTGGAAATCCATTTACCGGTGGAGTCATCGTAGTCCCTTTTGACTGTGTAAGTGACTCATTTGTAAATGCTATTACTTCAGCTCTGTGAATCAGAGGTTGCAAAAGAATACACAACAAAGTACAGCTTCAGGGAGTTATTTGCCAATTCCATTTTCCAGCATTTACACCGACAGTTTCACAGTGACACAAATTACCCCCACAAATATAAGAAAATGTTCAAAGCAATGATCTATTTTAATTAAATGTGCCCATAGAGTGGTATTTTTATTTGTTTACTGTCTAATGCTGTGTCGTTCTTTAACTTTAGATTCCCCCTTAATCCTCAGTAAGAAAACATCCTCATCATCTTGTTTTCCGTTTATTTATAGCTTGTTTTGTTAATATGAAAAGCCTGATCTGTCTTCTGTAAACAGGCACCAAATCTTAAAAGTGTCCATGAATGAAAGCTAGATACAATACTGTGTTGTCTTAATCCTGACAAGTCAGCACAACATCCCGAGATCAGACAAACAGTTGTTCTGTCCCCTGTGACTCCCGTGGTTATGGATCCTGACAACTCAGTTGAGCTAAAAAAGACCCAGGGACTGTGTTCCTGCACGGTAACAACTGGCATCAAAGGGGAAAAGGGGAGAGAGGGCTCTGATAATAATGGAAAGTGTTTTGACATCCAGGTTTAAGTAATTATTGGATTTAGATAAGAGGGGAATTCCATCCGATGTGAGGTAAAATAAACAAAACAGAAGATTGCAAATTATTCCACCAACAGCAGAAGTCCCACTGTAGCCGCGGGGAGGGTGCAGCACACTGACATTACATCATGGATGTAATCGCACATGGAACAATGGAAAAATGCATGTTGGTACAGTGCTGTAGAGCCTTGTAACCTCCCTGCAGGGTCAGCATCAGGGCAGAAGGAATTTACTGCACAGGACAAAGGCAAAGTTCTCCAGTTTTTAAAAAGAAATTAAATTAAGTGAAGAAGTCTATAAAGTTTTTTCTAAAGTGAGTAAACTAACGTATTGTAAGTGAATAAACGTGTAGTCATTAAACGCTTGTGTTCCTGACACCACACCAACTGTGACTCAACTTGTTCCACATCCTCTGCATCTGTGTGTTCTCTAATTAGAAATGTTACAACAAAATGTAACATGTAATCATGGCCTAGAAGGCACTGGTCTTTTTTTCCAGATGCAAGTGGAGACAAATACAAATTCTATTAAGGTAACTACTAGGTTTGAACAAGCAGATGCACACACTGCATACATACAATAGCAAATTGTTTGAATTACTCCCCTAGCTGACAGAAGATTAGCTGCACTGTGTGTTGGCTTTGCATTTAATCTACTGATCATTTTGCCAGTGCTCTGTTTCACAGTGAGCAGAGTATCCAGAGGCAGAGCTCTCCTCTTAGACCAGTCTTCCTCAGGAATTACCTCTATTTTAGACGATTCTGCAGCGCACTATTTATATGCAACACCAATGGAAGTAGCATCACGTATTGACCAAAATAAGAGGGGAGTTGACTTTCATGCAGAAGGTCAAATGCAGATCAAAAGGGCTGCCCCCACTAAGAATTTTCCTAGTTGACTAACAGTCATCATCTAAGCCCATTAGTCGACTAGTCGCCTGCATGTTTGCGATATTAATTTAATTATTAAATGATATATATTTTGGGCGGGGCAACACAATGGTTTGAGTTGAAGGTGTGAGAAAGAATAGTATCAGTAACATTGTTAACACTGTGCTACATTACAGAGAAATACAAAACCATACTAATGAACCTTCATTAATATAGGCCTATATTTTATCTACAAGTGCACGTCACACACTGAGTGAGCCGCCTGTTAATGACACTGCGGGCTAATGGGCATGTAGCTACTTCCATGTTTCAGATGATACGTCATGTTTGTAGTCGACCAATGAAGATGAGTTTACATATCACCTTGGGTTCGTCCTTCACCTTCTCAAAATGATCCCACACTTTGGATTTCCTGCCCGACATGTTATTAACTAGCCTGTGGAATAACCGCAGGTATCAGCCCTGGAAATTAACCTGACTCCTGTCTGACTGCTGAGCGTGGACACTTCCTGTGTCTGTCCTTTCAAATTAAATTCCCACATGGTCCAGTCATATAGGTTTTGATTTATTTTGACAAGATGCAGCTCCTAATAGAGTTTCATGTTTTCAGCGACTAAACGACCAATGAAATCTTGTAGACTAATGACCTTTCTGGTCGACTAACATATGGTCGACAGCCCAACAGATCAAAAAGCGCTGTACATGTAACATCTACAGGGAATTCTCAAATACTTTAAAGCAAAGAGTAACTTCTTCCACTTTACCTTTTTCTTTCTGACATACTTTACTTTACTTTCCTGCTTATAATATCCAAACTGTTTGTCTGTTTCTTTACAAGTTGCTTATCTATCTTTCCTCTCCTCCTGCAATAGATCTGCATGCTCCTCCAGTCTGGCACAGGGGGACACAAAGTGCACTCTTTGCCCTTTGACCTGGTGCTTACCATCTGAAAGGACATTAGGTAATGACACCTCTTCAGACATCACAAGAAATCACTGCTCTGTTACCCACAGACATTATTCCTCACATACCAAGCAGCCCTCAGACTCAACCCCCCCCTCACCCTACCTACAGAAACGTGGTTTTACGCAAGCATGCTAACGCCCTCCTTCCATCACACTTAAAATATATGACCCATAAAAACCCCAGTGAGTATCTCTCCGTTTTGAAACACCTCAATTTGTCTCTCTCATCCCTGAGGACCTGTGTGGTGCTTATTTGTTTATGGAGAGAATATAGCTTTACAACTGCCAGTGAGCATTCCCGGGTTCAGCGATGTGCACCAATCACTTTGCAAAATTTGTGGTGTGAAGCTGTCGCTGTGTCCTGACAGAGCTGGAGATTCTGATGAGATATACTCTCAACAACAGCATTACATGCTTTGTCTTAATTGACCATTTGCTGAGCTCCTGTGTTGAAAAGCGGCCGTTCAGTCATAGCTTTGCAACTGGAGCTCAGCACGTCAAGTCTGTCAAGCTTTGGATTTCAACACATGCTAAAGTGATGAGCGTGGGGCTGTAGTAAGAGCGATATTCTGCATCTAAAGAGTCTAGAGGGTGGTTTCCTTTTTCTATAGCCTGACATGACACATTCACTGTGTGGGAGCAGGCCCTGGATGCTACTACATGTCTGCCAGAGTGTTAGTTAACCTTAACCTCAAAGCCTTAAACATAAATCTGAGGTTGTTGCACGTTAAGCTTTAATTCTGATTTTGCATTTTTATTATCATACTGCACCACACACCTCAAGGGCTAACTAGCTCTACACTGCATGAGAACCATGCTGGTCCTCTATTTACATGTCTTCTAAATGGATCATCAACTGATGAGGATGCTGACTTTTTTCACTGAAATAAGGTGGCTAGAAAGTGCATCTTTACGACCTTTTGTCATTGGTGTCTAAAAGGAATTGAAAAGTTAACAGGCATACCAACAGCAACTGAGGGGGTGGAGCTTGACCAGAGGTCAATTGTCCAGGAGGTCTACTTGAAACATAAACCCCTTTTGCATTGTCTCTTCAAGGCGGTAATTTCACGCTATATGCCGCCTCACCGCTCTGTATAAAAGGTACAATCGTGAAATGGGAACAGCCAGCAGGACGGAATGATGAGCAGCACGGGTGTGACATTTTGACAACCTGTTATGCACCATGGGAGTTCAAAAAGTAGCTGTTACAGTTTAGCGGCTAACTCAAAGAGGAAGGACAGCGGCAAAGAAATGTCCACAAACAATGAGGTCTGGGAGCTCCTTACCCCCCGAGCAGAAGACGAGATCGGCCACTGTATTGTTTCATTATGCCACTGTTATTGCTCATCAGACACTGCTGAGGCATATGCTCTAAGTCACACCCATCACGCCCTGGTCATACCTCTTTTGATTCTGCAATCCTGGCATGCAGTCTAAAATCACACACTAAAACCGCATGATGCTGCCGACGTTTGGTTCTGTATAAAAATGCAAAGGCAGCATGAAGGAGGGACTTCGTAGACACCCTACAGCACAATCACTGCGTAAAAAGGGCCAAAGTGTTATCTGAAGCCCGATCTGACTCTCCCTCCCTCTCTTGCTCCTCTTCTAGCTGCAGAGAAACTTAGGTGACCAGTGCACTACAGAGAGCAAACAGTAAACAACTCCAGACCTGGCGGCATCCATCCCTGATAGCATCTGTACTCTATCAATGACAGACAGGGTGTGGTATGACAGATTCAAGAGTTTGGGAGTGTGTACACCTTTGTGTGTATGTTGTGATGGATGTGGGGCAGTTTGTGGTGGGGTGTAGGGGGGGCCTGCTGGACAAACACTCAAGGTGATCTGTCAGGAATGGAATGGAAATGGCCATAATCTTAGTACGCCTATACCGGGGGTCAGCAGCCATTACTATCAAAAGAGACATTTTTGGTCAATAAAGCTTTGAAATAATCTGCCTGGAGCCTTATAATGAAGATAACAGTGATTCTAAATTCGCCCCACAAGGTGGCTATTCTGCAGTGGGCTATTTATGAATGTTTAGTACTTTCACTTTGCAGGGTTGGGGGTAAAAGCAAACAAATATGTCCACGCACTGTTAAATTCTCTATTGTCCGCCAAGACTTTTTATCTATGTGGAATCCATAGCTAGTTTAGCTAGAGAGATCCAAAATAATCCATCACTATTGAGGTACGGCAAAATTTAAAGGAAAAGAAGATAGGCCGTATGACGCACATTTAGTTGATGAAATGTAAAAACATTTCTTTTATTCTGTTAATTGACTGCATATTTTTACAATAGTGAATATAAGAATCACTCGAAGGCCTACGACAGTGAAAAACTAGAATTAAAATGTTAAAAAATAGCCGTTATTCATTTCGATATAATTTATTGCCAAAACCACAGGGAGCCACTTGAGAGGGGCGAAAGAGCCGTATGTGGCTCCAGTGTGTAAGATTAAGGTCCCGTTTATACAGCAATGATTTCAACTGAAAATGGTAAACTTTAGTCACGTTTTGGCCGACCATTTACACGACAGCAGCGTTTTGGGTGCCTGAAAATGCAACGTTTTGAAAATGGGTTCCAGAGTGCAATTTTTTGGAAACGACACTGTCTTTCGCACATGCGCATTACGGTTCTAGTCACTCGGCATGCGCGAGAAAGTCGACCATCACAACAACAATGGCGGACTCCTGAGCTCTGTTTGTGCTGCTCACCCTGCTGAATTTATCAATGCTTTTCCAGTAAAGTGTAGATTTACTGTAGCAACTCCACCTCGTCGTCCGTTGAGACAAACGTTTGTGCTGTGCCATTTTGTTTGTTTATACATCACCGCTCTGTTGAAGGAAGCGCATGTGTGCAGGCGCATGTTGTTTCATTACAAAGTCACACCGCCAACTACTGGCCTGGCATGTATACTACACCGTTTTTGGTCATTTTTACGGATCCGTGTGCATGGCGATAGTTATCAAAACACTGTCCTCTGAACGTGGAACTTCTTTCAAAACGAAAATGAGAAACGATTCCGTTTTCAGCGGATCGCTTTCGTGTAAACATGGCCTATGGGGGTTTTAATGACATCTAACGGTGAGGATTGCAGATTGCAACCAGCTGAAACTTTTCCCGGCCAGAATTCCTTCAGTGCTCATTGTTCAGGAGGTTTTTACCAGAAGCCGAATTACCCACAGAGGTCTCCACCTCTCCAAAACAAATGGAGCAGATGATTAAAACCAGTAAAAACACTGAAAAAAGCAGTTTCACTTTGCAAATCAGTATCTCTCCTACACTGTTTGACTTGTCAAAGATGACACACTAGCCCAGCACCTGCTAATTTGTGCTTGCACACTTTCTCTCATAACTTAAGATCCAGACATTCAGGAGGTTTTTATTGGGTGGGGTCTCCTCTTCTCCAAAAACTAACCTGCTGATTTAAATTGGTAAAAACACTGAGTAAAGCAGTTTCACATTAAAAAAATCGGTGATTTTTCGACAGCCCTCACCACGGTGGGGCATTTAAGTGAGGTGGCCAACGTGAAAATGCTAATGGCTCTATCTATAACCAGTGTTTGATGTATCCATTCTGGGCTACTGTAGAAACATAGCGGTGTCGGACTACCTGGACAAGGACCCGTCCCTATGTAGATATAAATGGCTCATTCTAAGGTAACGAAAACACAATGACTCTTATTTTCAGGTGATTATATACTGAAGAAAAAATATTTCTGTCAATATATTCCCCTAAATCCTACACACTTAATGAAAAAAACTGACACATACAAAGTAAATCAATAATAAAGATATGAGATCTTACTTATACTTCTGACAATAATTCTTACTGCACATAACAGTAACAGATTTATTACCTCTAATCTAAGCATGCAAATAATCTGTAATTGCTACAGCACCACCAATACACTCCATTAAGTATGTAAAAAATGTAACTTTTTAAAATCATTTGCAGATCAGTTTACTCACCTAGCGACTATCATAATGATAATCCCAGGCCTGTAATCTGTAGGACTCAGTTTCCCAACAGTGCCACAGTCTGTACTTGCAGCTCCCTCCATGGACTCTGACACTCGTCTTCAGCGAGCACTTCTGCCTCCGCTTTTGATCTACTCTTCAATTACACCATGTAGCAATCATCTCCACATCCCAAAGATGGTGATTGAAGTTAAAAGGACTCACACTGATAATTTACCAACACACTTGGCTATGTTACGCGGCCCCATTTCAGAAAGCCGAGTTTTAAGGGAGTTTACAACTTTGTTATTTTTGATCCTTTAAGCTATAATTGTAGATATTTATGTTTTTTTCCGGTTAATTTCCATGCCCTACAGTAGTACTTGTACTGGGCTACATACTGTAACACGCAGAGCTATAGACAACGCTGTGTGTTTGGGTTTATGATGACACCCTCAGATTTACATGACAGCTAAGTGCTCGGAAATGGGGCCCCTGCTCTGAACATCCACAAGCCTTCCTTTATGTGACAGGTTTTTCCAAAGGTGCAAAAGGTGAAGCATGAGTGACTTGAAACCTATTGGAAAAGTCAGAGCTCTTCTTGAGGGAAACACTAGAGGGTTTAACATACAACCCATGACAGGATTAGCACCTTTGTAGGTATTGCATAAGGATTAGAAAATGTGTGATCCTGCCATTGGTTCCCATGTTCATCATTCAAGGAAAAATATATGATAACAATTTATTTTTTAAAGCTTAGTTGTATAGGTAGGCAACAGGTATTTTGTTGTAAGTACAGGTCCAGTTAAATAAAATGATCAGAGACACTTTTCTGGAACTGAAAACACAGTTGATCTTTAAAATCTTGCACCACCACTGTCAGTTGTTAACATATTCTGCATCCCAATTCAGGTTTGCACCCTTTAAAGCCCATATTTCAAGACAGAATATGTCAAAATGAGATGCCAAAGGCCAATTCCAGAGGCTGTGAGAAATCTTGCCTTCTTTTAACACAACATGTTTATCCTTTGCATCTTTCCGCATCACATAACACACTGTAGGCTGCACAGTTATGTAACGGAACTTTCAGGCAATCCTCACCAGCTCACAGAGTGTGGAAAATAAACGTATCCTCACACTGTTTGTATGATATCTCTCAAATTAGTGCCCCTACTGGTAAGGTTCGTTTCAGGAAAACAATCATGTTTGCGTGTCTTCATGTCATGTACTGAACATATTTTACTTAAAATTACTCAATGATGACCTTTGGTTTTACGCAAGAAACATGCACTGGTCTCTTGGGTCAAAGTCCTGTGTGTATGTGATCCATCCATCCACGCAACCATCTCACTATCAGGCTCTAAGACCGCCACTCAGCCTTGCTTCCCCAGTGACCCAGACAGCATTTTCCCCATAGACTACCATTATAAAAGCGACATCTGTTAAGCTGTTGACAGGACATCTCGAACTGCAAACAAGGTCTTCAATTACAAATTTTTGATCCAAGGAGGTTTTGTATTTGTAAAATTTTCTTTGAGCCAGGAAAAGCTATTTAAAAATCTGTGACATCATCACAATGTTCAGTCTATGAGCTGAGCGGGAACTCATGGACGGGGCCGGGGGGAGAAACACTACTGCACATATTCAGTAGGCTGCATACATGGGAATTAATCCCGGAAGCTAGAAACCAGGCAAGGACTCGTTGGACTGAATAGGCGCCATCTTGGGGCCTGGTATCTATATCTATCTATAATCCATCCATGCATGCTCATCTGACTTCCTGCTGTGTTCCTGTCAGCACAGCCTGCAGCACATAGGTCATGTGACCACAGCATCCTGGCTCATGATTACATGGGTCATACAAATAGAACAGGGCAGGGATGACATTTTTCTTTTGAAGACCAACCTGAAAGATTGCACTGGTTCCCTCGGCAAAAATCCACTGGGATTTTTCTGTTGGGTTCTGAATTACTTACACGTTTTGTTCAGCAAGATAATCTCAACAACTGACCACCACTCCAGCCTTTACAGCCACGGTTGGAGTGACGATGTTCTGTAGTCTCACTGACCCACTAGTTAGCAACAACTTTTTTTTAAGACATGTAAAAGCTTCAAAATTACCAGTAGGGTATTTACTGGTGTATTTTATGTCATAGAACAAAAGGTGAAAATCTCTTCAGCTAACTCATTTCCAGGTTTTAGGACTCATTCCTGCAGCACTCTATTAAAGTGCATTACTGTTTTAAGGTTTTAAGTACGAACAGCCACTGGAAGATTAATGTGACCACATCATATACCAGATATTTCACTGGTAAAAACATAACATGATCTGGAGAAATGGAAACAAAACTGTAGGGTGTAATCCAGTCCAACCCGCTATTCGTATACTAAATGACTGAAGTTCATTATTAAGGTCATGTGATGACATTTGCTGAAGAAGGTCAAAAGATACAGTCAAAAGCTCTGAACACAGGCAGTAAGTGAACCTTGACTTAAGAATATTCTAAAAGTTACACAGCTTGTGCTGTTTAGACAAAAAAAATCAGATCTAAAAGATTAGACTCCCTCTGTGCTCAAGATGTGGGGCAGCATCAACAAAAGAGCCATTTATTTCCTCACCTCTCACACACATAACCATCCTGTCCACCATTGTTGTGCTGTATAATCCACAGACTAAGTCTGTGGTGGATGTGCTCAATCCTCCATATCATCCACAGCCTCCATTATTCTGAGCTGTTCTTATTTATAGTCCACTAAACATTGCCACCAACAGTTCTCACTATGGTTAAAGGATAAATCCATGGGATCAGGATGATTCAGCATTATAAGTATGCTTTATAAGGGCTTGGCGGGCGTTAACTCCAAGTGTAATCAATGCACAAGACAAAACGGCTTTGGTTTTGGAGATTGGGTGGGATGAATCGCACGATACACGCTCACAATCTTTGCCATAACGAATGGAAACTCAATGTTTGTACTTCTGAGGGGTGATTATGAGATTTATGATTTGACCACAAAGAAAACACAATCCTGGGCTGCTAAGGAGCCGTGACTTGGATACAAATATAATATTTTCTTTTGTATTTATGTTATTTATTACAACGGATTAAGCAAGTTTTAACAGGGAGTGTAACTGAAAGGGAGCATACAGGGTAATTCCATGACCACCAACTGATTTAGCTATTAAGAATAAACCTAAAAGGATTTCGATTTCTAAGAAAGGTATGCTTTTATTTTTACATGTTTGTGTTGATATTTAGTGGACAGGACTGCGCATCAAACTATTTATGGATCATTCCTATGAATCATTAAAGTATTCTGTGCTGTGTTTGTCTTACATAGTATTTTAGCCACCAACGAGCAAACAAGCAAGCCTTAGCAGAAAAGTTACAGTGTACGTCAATGTGTCAGCCCCTTTATTTCTCCTCTTTACGCTCTCCTTGGCGTAGCCCTTAACCTCATCCATCAACGTGTTGTAACAGGTTTTCAAGAAAAAGTGAGGAACAAATAAGGTAGAGCATTGTTTTATAGTTTGAAGAATAAACCACCTGTGGCGGTCTTTTGTCATTTGTGAGCTGAGAATATTCTCAAGGCCTCAAAGCTGAGGTCTAGACCTGCTTTGAAGTCTCAGAGGAGCTCAGTCATTGTGAGAGATGGGAACAACCACTCCATTCCGCCTCGGGTTATTTATCCAACTAAA
Source organism: Epinephelus moara (assembly GCF_006386435.1). Classification (NCBI taxonomy): domain Eukaryota; kingdom Metazoa; phylum Chordata; class Actinopteri; order Perciformes; family Serranidae; genus Epinephelus; species Epinephelus moara. The sequence continues at coordinate 31,956,282 of NC_065525.1, forward strand.
GACTGGTATTTTCAGGAGTATTACAGGATGACAATACAAGGGGAAAAACCAAGAAAAGAGAGATCAGAAAACCTTCAACAAATTAGGAATTTGTAAACCATTAAAAAAAAACAGCTTTTGTGTGCGGAGACTCGAGCAGATTAGTGTCCCTGCCCACCTGGGGTTGAAGCTCTTCACATCTTTAAACATCTCACAGAAGGTTCCTCTCGAGTGTTTTGGCATTTCTCATGGAAACTTGCATGGCACAAGTAAGAATTAAAAGGGGGAGAGACCAACTCAGATGTCAGTGGCTTGACCTTTGACTCCTCGCTAGCTGTGAGCAGCCAATCAGAGTCCGCCACTGTCAAAGAGGAAACCTGTAATTTTTCCTCACAGAATCAAAAGAAGAATGGACTAACAAGCCTATTTGTTTTCTTCCACTTATCTGTGTATTGAGGTGCCTACCTGGTTGTTAATGTCAGGGGAATGTTAGCAATTGCAACACACGTGTTGCTGGTCTCTTTGAGGCTGTGAAGCTCTGGATTAGCACTGACGAGCGTTGGATTACAGGGTCCCTGCTGGGATGTCAAAGGGCCACGCTGGCTCCTTTCACCTCCGCCCTCAGTGGAGCAAAGCATCAGTGGCAGGGGTTACCTACCATCAATGATTTGCTTCAAGAAGATCAGAAGGCCTTTTCAGCATTCAGGGTCACTATTGACCTGCAGCAGCCCCCCCATTCCCATGAATTACGCCCCAGTTATATCTTGGAGAGCCCACACAAAAGGATCCCCCATAGAAATCTGGATCCAAACAATAGAGGTTATAGGCTCAACGAGAACCACTGTGAAGTTTAGAGCTCTGACCACGGGGAAGTGAGGCATTGTGTACTAACAATACAAAGTGGCAACTCTCATTAGAAAACAGATACAAGTTTGTAGCAGAAAAATGTCTGAAGGATGGAAACTACTGCATCTGTTGTGGACCATACCATCAACACAACTCACCTTGTATTAACAGAATATGCAGCTGACAAACACATTTCTAAAATGCTTCAATATTCTTTACATACAAGCTTACCCAATACGAAAATTCCGAATCTTTGTCTCATTTACAAATGTGTCCACACAGCATGCCAGAAATGAAAACCTAATGTTAAAAAACCTTTTAAATACAGTATAAAGCCTCAACTTCTGCAACAACAGCAGGTCAAAAGCTATACTGAAACAGCTGACAAGCATTTTTGAAAGAATAGGTCATTGAAACATTGTAAAATAGCTGATTTATTGATAATGTTACTAATAAAGCTTTTACTGCAGCAATTCTCTAAATTACTGTGGACCAAATTCTATAAAGTAAAGATGTCTCATTCACTTTAGATAGTGCCCAAAATGCACACATTCAGCACAGTCAGCCAAAAAATGTGGAGTGTTTTATAGTAAAAAGAGAAAGCAATGGATTTCTTATGGTCTATTTGGTGTTTTTTTTTTCTTCTTTTCTTTTTGTGCGCAAAGCAAAAGGCAAGCCAATATCTCAAGCCACACCTGTATTTATATCTGTGCACAATAGCTTCTATAATGTGTGTAATCACTCTTATCACGACATAAGACAAATAAAAATAAAAAATTATACTGTTTTCTCTCTTTTCTATCAGTGATAGGTCGCCTTCGCTGGTGCTTTGTAGTAATTTGCTCCGCACAGTACTGCAATCCATTGTCTCACTCACGACTTTTTCCTTCTAAATGTTATCAACCCTCATAATGGCTGCCAGTCAGGGCTTTTGATGTGTCACACACTAATAATTCCCATACGCGAACGCGGACAAATAGGTTCCCCGTGAAGTTTTTTTTTTTTTTTTCAATTAAATTAAATTAAATTACATTTTTTTCATTCCATTTTACATTTGGAAATGGGTGTGCACAACATACTGATACAATATACAGTTGAATACTGCAATAATAATGTGGTTATGGCACACCAATGGAGAAACACTGCTGTAGAGTAAAGATGACTCATTCACTTATAGATAGTCGGTTGCCAAAAATGCACACATTCAACACACTCAACCAAAGAATGTGGAGTGGTTTACAGTAAAATGAAAATGAATTTTAAAAAAGCAATGGATTACATATGTTCTGTTGTATGCAGGTGAAACTGAAGCATTAAAAGTAATGCAGTTTTTGTTATGCCATCAACTAATTGGTATTTTGAAAGTCGAGCTATGATTGACTGTAAGCTCCTCGTGGATAGAAAACATGTGCTCGTGTTTGCAAGAATGATTTGATAGTGAGTTGGGTTTGCATTGTTTTAATAGAATTGACAGAGTTGGTATTTAATGATCAAAATGGGGTTGGAAATTTAACTATTTGGCTAGTCTCGTGTGACCAGCCTCCCTTACTTCAGAATGGGAGTCTGGGGACATTCGACTTTCGGTTTGTAATAGAAATGGGCAGGGATATCCAGACGACGTGATGGCGTTGCCATAGGTACGGCACGTGTGTTACATGTTACAAGGTCGCTTACAGTGGGCCAGGCTTGATAAATCAAACTTTTACCGTATCCCATCGGTAAACAGGCCAAAACATCTCTTCTCCTGTGTAAGGAATTTTAGACCGTCGCTGTAAAGCCTTAATTTCTCCAATCTTGTGGACGTTGCAGCTCTGCAATACAGCTGAATCAAATAAAATCATATCCATTTTAATCTCTTCTTGCGATGCACTGAACACTTCCTTTACAATTCCGGGAACAGCAATTCCAGTGTAGGCGAGTGTAAAGCAAAACTAATCAGCCATTGGTCGAGGAAGTACGGAAGTACATGGATTTGGATCCAATCACATCACTGCCGCTGGGAGCCAGCGCTAGTTCTATTACAACTTTCCTATGGGAATGTCCACAGATGACAGAGTCAGCCAGCGTGCTGATGTCATCGGCTTCTGTGTAAGAGATTACTATTTGGCTAATTGTGGGATGTTGGTATGTTAAGAGTTTAGAAAAAAGAGCTTTGGTAAGTATAGGTGAACACTAAAATGTAAAGTAAACCAAAAAATGTCTGGAATTGCTATAACTTGATTAAAACATGAGTTTGCTGAAGGTGAAACTACCATTTTTTTTAGAAAATATCTTGATCTACGGCAGGGTTACTCATATTGCTTTGCCTAGGGGCCACTTTTGCAAAACAATAGGAGGCTAAAGGGCAGTTAAAAACAGACATTAATAATATTTATCAGTATATATAGTAAATGATTTGCCTGTTTTCAACCTTTCAATGTTTAATGTCCTCGCTTGTCTTTGCTAAAAGGGAAATCCAGTCAAAGCAGCCCCGTGCAGATCAGGTGTACGCAGGGGTGTTTCCAGGATTTGAGGACACTGAGGCTTAGCCCAGACACCTGTCACGGGTCCAGGGGATCCACCCCACACACTTTTTTTAAGTAAACAAGCACTATTTTGATGCTTAGTTATGCATTCTGGCACCTTATTTACATTCAAAGTACAAAAAAAATCCCATTGCAAATCAATTAGTTTTCATTGTGAATTAGAAAATTTTCAGCGGGCCAGATTTGACCCACGGGCTGAAAATTTATTGTCACTGATGTGCAGTATCATTCCTTATAACTTACCTAAGCTACCCACAATATTTTTTCTTAGTTCAATGAAGTTAAAAAAAAATGTTATGTTTATATGACATAGAAAAAAGTTGTGTTTAACTGACATAAAATCCCTGTCCAAAAAAAACATAATTTGAATGAGCAAATTAGGGTTTACAGTGCGGGGTCCTGAATATATCCTGTTGGTCTTCTGGTTTAACTTTCTGAATGAGGGATACAGCTTAGCGCTACCTGATGCGATGGAGGGTTATCTCCTCTCATGCAGATGCAGAACATAAGCGCTAGTGTAGTCGTTGTGGTGTGTTTTAGTGTAAATTTTTGGCTGAGACACAGGCGACATGAGGCGACGCAACAGTCGGCCTTCGTCACCACTAATTCTTCGTTGGCGGTTTGGTGTGTCTGGGCCTTAAATCCTCAGACACAATAGCCTACAAGGGATCACATTTTTCGCATATCATACACTTCCATACTTGCATACATTTCAATGCCAATAAAACAGGGTCTGTAAAATTCTGCAGCAGCGTGACCTTGCGGGATTTGAAGTCAGCACAACTGAGAGTGGAAACAGATTGCTAAATGGCTTCAGTTGTGAATTTTGATTGACACTCTGGTCTATGGCAAATATTATACACATATTAAATACTAATCCAGATGCTATCTCTGGCTGTGGAAGAGCTGCTAGCAGTAAGTATTTCACAGCAAATATAAAATTTCACATCTATTTTCCTCGACTCAGTTTTAGTATTTAATGAATGAACAAAGAAATGCACATTAAAATACAACAAATATACCTAAAGGTTTGTTTCCATGTGTCTTGCCGTGTTAAACTCAGGTGCTTGCGTGCATGGCTTTGCATTGCATGACTCGTGGCTTTCTGCCAGATGTCCCAGAATACACCCGACTAACAAGTAGCCTTCAAGCAGTGGAGATGTCAGGGGAGGCTTTTTTTTCTCATGCTGGTGCGCTCGGCTGGACAGATAATTTTGGGATTGTGGCCAGAGATTTTTGAGGGAATATGAGAGGGCAACCTCCTGCAATCAGGCAGTGTCGGTGACCACTCGAGTGCAACGCAACGGCGAGCTGCCACTCAAGATGCCGCCAGATCATTCCTTAGAAGTAGACTCCTGATGAGCTGTTGATGTGTGCGAGTTTGCGTGTGCGTGTGTGTGTGTGTGTGTGTGTGTCACACAGGCCCAGGGAAAAGGCCGGGTGAGCAAACAGCTGCCACAGATATTTTCTGGATGTGCTACAACCCACAGAAGAGAAATAGCGACGCAATTACAACTTTTTGTCCATAAGTTAGTACTTTTAAACACCAAAATGACTTTAATTTCTGGTTGACTTGAGTCATGTTGCCTCACATTATATGAAACCCAGTCATTTGTAAGCTCTGCACAACATTACGTGTTTTCTAGGAATGCCACTATTTCCTCTTTTTTAATTTCATGTTTGATCCATATCCTGTTTTCTGCATGTCTAAGCATGTGTCAATGTTGACCACACTGGTCAGTTATAAGCAGTTGCAAGCCACTACTGCCCTCTATGTGTTACATAGGTAACTGCAGTCTCCTTATTTGAACAAAATCAGCATACTTCACATGCTACAGTGTGGTAGGGCTCTTTTAGTGAATGCAGCTATAAATGCTCTGATATCATAGCAATAAAAACAAAATTAAAAAAGCGGATAAAATGCTTTACACTCCCAGAGGGGGGGTTTCCTTAAAAACAAAATACACTAAACTGGCTCAACAGTGTTCCAGTTTGAGAAGAGACTCCCTGCAGTGATCTCTCAATGTCCATCAGTAGCACCCTGCTAAAAGCCTTGTATGGACAGGCAGTAGGCATACAGACATACATTGAAGCTCTTCTATGCGACCCTGATGCTGTGCCCATACCCCCTGTTGCTCCCCTCTGTCTCCCCAAGCGGGTCCTCCCATTCATTTGGCTCATTTGAATTCCAACATGGGAGACCTCTGATGAGCCGGGTGAACTGTTACACTACACGACGAGACTGCTAATTAATCACAGCGACTGTACACACTGCCTCGGCGGTGTTGACTTGTGAACATAAATCTGCCAGTTTTAGTCTAATGAGTTGGATGCACCTGTCTGAAGCCAGTAATTACTCACAGAGACTCTTGCAGACAGACATCAGAGGGTGTTTTGTTTTGCCGTCTTATTTTAGGTGTTAAACATTTAATTACTTGGTAACCTTTGTGTTCAGCCTGAGAAGCGCTACGAGACAGTAATAAACACAGATTTGGTTCATGCAAGGACAGTTGTGTTTTTGTGCTATCATTAGAGTGGAGAAACAGAGCTAATCAATCTTCATCTGCCTGAAGAGATTTAAAACCTTGCTTGCTTACTTTTACTATATTGTAATTTTTTGTCATTGTTCCTCAGTATCTTTTTTCCTTTTTTATTATTTTTCATACATCCTCAGGTCTCTCTAAGATCTTGATGTGACTTAATCAAGTAAATGTTGCATCTGTCTGTTGGCAATTTTTCAAGAATCCAGAGAACAGTGCGACAATGCTGACTACACTTTTAAAGGAACAGTGAGTAAGATTTAGGGGGATTTAGCGGCATCTAGCTGTGAGGACTATTTCACTATTTCACTGAAGCTTCTCCCGGTTAGAATTTCTTCAGTGTTCATTGATCAGGAGCCAAATTATCCGCAGAGGTCTCTTCCTCTCCAAAACAAGTGGACCCGTTGATTTAAACAGGCAAAAACACTTTATAAAGCAGTTTCACATTACAAATCAGTGTTTCTCCAATGCTGTTTGGCAAGTCAGAGACAAGCCACAAGCCCAGCACTTGCTAATGTGTGCTCACTTTTTTTCTCAGGTAACTTAAGATCCAGACATTTGGGAGGTTTTTACGGGAGCTGAATTATCGGTAGACGTCTCCTCTTCTCCAAAACAACCAGACCCGATGATTTAAATCCGTAAAAACCCAGAATAAGGCAGTTTCATGTTACAATCTCGTCACAGAGGGGCTGCGAGGTATGGAAGCTAACGCGAAAGAGCGAATGGCCCTATCTAGAGCCAGTGTTTGATTTATCCATTCTGGACTACTGTAGAAACATGGCGGTGCAACATGGCAACCTCCATAGAGGAGGACCTGCTCCCTGTGTAGATATATACGGCTCATTCTAAGGTAAGGTAACTGCAAGGATTCTTATTTTCAGGTGATTATACACTAAAGAAAACATACTTATATTTCATTTCTGCCAATATATCCCCTAAATCATACACACTGGACCTTTAAGGTATTTCCAAAATTGTAATGACATGGAAAAAAAATGTTTGCGGCAAAATAAAGAAGATTTTTTTGCTTAAATTTTATGACATACCAACATTTAAATGGTTTATCATTAGTAAAACAGATTTATATTGATGTTATTTTCCATTTGCTGCATTATTTCAAATTGCAAACACTGAGTAAGATTTGTTACTTCTCACCATCTTTGGATTAACTTGGTTGGTTTGCTCTGCGACAAAAACATGATGATAATAGATGAGAGGCACAAACCAAGGCGTACAGCTTCCCTATCCTGCCTCCTGTGTCGAGAACCAGCTCTCATCTCATCTGTCCTCGTTTACCCTGGAGGTTTCCTTGACATCATATGACTTCCTCTGATCACTTCCTCCACCTGCAGAGTTTCTCCCTGGTGATTTAAGCCACTCTGGCACTTCTCCCGCCTCTGCCCTTGTTCCCAAACCGCAGGGGACCTCCCTTTCTGCTCTCCCTCGCAACTTTTCTCCCTCCTTCACTCCCTAAATCCTCTCATCCTCCTTCTTTCCTCCTTTCTTGCAGTTATTGCGTGTCCTTTTTCTGTTTGCTTTCCCCTTTTTACACTTTTCTTTTTTCCTTTTTTCTTACTGTAACATTCTCTCTCTCTCTTGGTCTTTTTCTTTTCTCACAGACACACACACACACTCACCTCCCTCCCTTCTCCACATCAGCTCACTCCATCTCCCAGCTCACCACAGGAGATCCCAGAGTTTGGCCTTGCTCCCCGTCTCTGCGTGTGAACTGTGTGTGCGGCGCTGGGATCCTGCCACTAAGGTTAGAGGAGGCATGCAGGAGACGATTAGGCACTTCAAAGAATCTCTTGTGCACAGGTGTGAGGGCTATCCCACACCGGCAGATGCAGTGACATACACTCACACGTACACACGGCATTCATCTGAGAGCTCAGCGGTTTGTGGTTGCAGGTCCTCGTCAAACATGGGGCTCCTTTGAAGGTCCCTTAGGCACCAAGCAACAGCTTTACATTACAAATATTACACCTAACTGCTCACCCCCGCTGGCGTGTGTTTACACCCAAATGTAACATACACTCACAGAAAGCAGGCAAATACGAGAACAGAGGGGCAGTCACTTTTATGAGGTCACACAACTGCACCCACATACATACACACACACACATAAAAAAAATATGTTTTATGACAAACAACCACTGATGAGCTCCCATTAAGCTCATAAATTCAGGATTATGTGTTTGTGAAAGCCTGTATCAAACATCAGGATGAAGAGGATACACACTCTTGGCCACCACAATTGCAGTAATGGCTCTCATTATGCTGCTTCATACAAAATAACTTAATTGCAGTTTGTTTACACATGTGGTTTAGTCTGCTTTTCATGTAAGTCAGACCATGTGCATGTATTGTCAGAAGATATAAAAAGTCCATTGGGGAAAAAAATGTAGTCCCTCTTAGTTTATGACTCACCAAAGAATCACAAGAGAGTTTTTATTATGAAGAGTGTCATGCTTGGTGTCATCCACCTTGCCCTAAAAACATAATACACAGACGTGCGTGTGACAGTGGACTCTCTTGGCTTAGATCATGGTATTGTTTGCATGAGGATAAACTGAGATGATGCTCAGCTGTGAAAGATCGTATTAAAGTCTCTTGTCATCAGTGGGACTCGTCAAGATTTTCCTCAAAATCAAATGTGACATTAAAGGGCTGTGTTTGCGTGTGTTGTGGGCGATGTCTGTTGCTGCTGCATTAGACAGCCATATGCTTTGAGTCAGTGTTTCCAATAACTTCGTACTGCGTTCCAAAGAAACGATCACACATACCAATATTATTAAAAAAATGTCATGGGGTTTTAATTAAATTCTAAATACGCTGTTTCTCTCTATGTGTAGCTTTACATTGTTTTCACGTGACTTTGGGTATAGCGAGTTTTTACATATATTATACGCTCTTCTTTGTGTGGTTTCTTGTAAATGAATATTAACTAGCCATTTATAGGAATCTAAGGGAAGATGCTCGTTCACCTGCAGCAAACTTCGGTCCTAAAGGAGGAGATGAGGTGTTATGCTCTTAAATCTGAGTTTTACCTTGACTTTCACTTTGAATCCCATTGTTTTTTCAGCATGCAATGACATAACCAGGTATTTAGTAGTCACAGTGATTGTGCTGCTGGTTTCAGGACTGAAGACATGAAGTTGTTATTTCATTTTGGTAACTTGTTAATTTAAGTAGAAACCGTCTCTGGGTGGGCTTGAACCACCAACCTTTCGGTTAACAGCCGAACACGCTAACCGATTGCGCCAGAGACATTAGCCATGTTTCCATCAGCCTGTTTAGATGCGCATCTACAAGTATCGCATCGGAAAATTATGATGGAAACACCAAAATTCGAATTAAAATCCCCTGATTCACACAAACTAAAATACGCTCGCTTTAGCCGGGTTTTGGTTGATTCGAAAAAATGTTGATTCCCAAAACGGGGGATGGAAGCAGTTGTGTTCGAATTAAGTCTGACGTAGCGCACGTCTCTCCGTGGTGGTATCCACACTCTAGGTCGGGAAGGCGGTAATGCATTTACAAGCTGGTTGCCAACCGCCAGCTTTCATTTCATTTCATTTCATTTCATTTCATTTATTTCCTTTTGACCCCTCCCCGGGGTATAAGGGGCAGACAAAAAAATAACATTAACAAATCAGAACAGGCGGCAGCCAATGCACAACAAAATAAATAAAACCAAATTTGTGTACATACATACAGGTCAAAGCAAATCAAGAGAAACTATTCAGGATTTTCTTTAAAAGTTTCAACAAATTTGACAAGACCTTTACTTTTCGAGATGACATTAACTTTTGAAACTTATAAATATTTGGATTTGCTCTATAGAACTGTCCGACCAACCCTCTTCTCTCTTTGTCAAAAAAAGAACACACAAGTACATAATAATATTTGTCTCCTCAGTTGCCAGTCAAACAAAGAGTACATTTCCGGGGGACATTCTCACGATCATACCTGCGCTCAGAAATAGGTAACTTATGATTTCCACACCGAAACTTAGACAAACAAATCCTTTCAAATCCTTTTTAGTTCCAGCTACTGTGTGCAATGGTCGCATCCTCCATACGCAATCCCCACCCATGTGCATGTGTTGCAGTGACGCAGACCTCCTGTCTATTTCTGTGAGCTGAAACCACCTCCCTCAGCGGAAATTAAGCTTTTAGTTACTTTTATTTCACAGATAAGACACAATAAATTGTGAAGACAGTAAAGCCTCCACAAAAATAGCATTTTAAGTCTTGTGTGGGATTTATCCTTCAGGGATTTATCCAGGTTTCATATGAGAAGAGGAAATCTCTGCTCGTTGCTAGGCTAATTTAATGGAGTCAAATTGTGTGCCCTTACCTTTGTCAAATGTTGCTTTTGTCCCTGGTTTTATATGAGAAGAGGGAAAGATCGCCAGTTTCTAGTTTAATTTATACAATGTAAAATGCCATAGGCTTGTGCTAATAACGTTAGCATGTTATATTTGTTTGGAAAACGTGTTTAGCACAAGACAGTTGTGTTGTCAGTGAGTTTGTGAGTTGTAATGGAGCTAAAGTGTGTGCCGTTACCTTTGTCAAATGTTGCTGTTGTCCTTGGTATTATATGAGAAGAGGAAAAGATCGCCAGCTGCTAGGCTAATATATACAATATAAAATGCCATAGGCTTGTGCTAAAAACGTTAGCATGTTAAATTTGTTTGGAAAACATGTTTAGTATAAGGGGAACTGCCTATTGGTCCGACAGCCCATTGGTCCGACATCCCATTGTTCCGACCATATTAAACTCATTGTTCCGAAGTCCGTTCCGAAATCATCATGATGCCCTGTGGTTAAGGTCTGGTTAGGTTTAGGCACAAAAACCACTTGGTTAGGGTTAGGAAAAGATCATGGTGTGGGTTAAAATGAAAAAGAAAGTGACAAACACATAAGCCGTGAGCCTGCTCCGCCTCAAGCCTTTCCCAGCTGACCCAGAGCTGGTCGCGGCGCACCATCAAGGCAGAAATACGCCCGCCGGGAGCCGTTCAGCACCGCGGACCGTCGGACTAATGGGATGTCGGATCAATGGGCTGTCGGACCAATGACATGGACCCTAGTATAAGACAGTTGTTTTGTCGATGAATCTTGTGAGTTGTAATGGAGCTAAAGTGTGTGCCATTACCTTTGTCAAATGTTGCTGTTGTCCCTGGTTTTACATGAGAAGAGGAAAAGGTCGCTAGTTGCTAGGCTAATTTATACAGTGTAAAATGCCATAGGCTTGTGCTAATAACGTTAGCATGTTGTATTTGTTTGGAAAATGTGTCCGGATTAACATAAGTGTTTGTCTGTGGATGCTGCAAGTTATAGTGAAGACAGTTTGTGTACTTGTCTTTAAAAATTGTCGCTATTAAATCATGTTAAATGTGTGTTTTGAATCAACTAAATTTTACAGCACTTCACAGAAACCTCCGCTGCCGACCAGTGTTTTGGAGGTGTAACTGCAGAGTGACACAGACACCACCACACAAGTAGAAATGCTCACAACAAGTGTCCTTCTCTTTGCTGGGCAGGACAGAATGGACAATTTGAAATGGGAAAAACTTCCTCACTTTATAATTTATTGCCTCTGTATGTGATAACAGAACTGCTGGGAAGTTCTTGTCAACGAGATCTTGTACTGCCTGATTTATATTGTTATGTCATGTGGTTTGTGGTTGGCTTATCATGGCTGCAAACCTCATTTCCTCTGGTGAGACGATAAAACAGAACTGACTTTCAGATTTAGTTCATGACCTGCAAAACTTGTGACATCCCCATCAGTCTTAGCTGGATGTATGTTAAGTGCTGATTAGCAAATATTAGTGTGAAACACACTGAAGTAAGATGGTGAACATGGCAAACATACAGCTAAACATCACCATGTGCATAATAGTCTCACAGAGTTGCTCGCCTGGCTGTAGACTTGTTTCATGTATCTGCTTGGTTTAAGTGTTTTATTTCAGTTGTGATTTCACTCAAATAAAATGGGCTCACAAGCTCAGTTTTAAAATCTAATATTGCACACATACCTTACAATTCACAACCCACCCATCCAGCGAGACAGCTCGGCCCTCCAGTCCACATGGAACTGATCACAATTCAACAAACACAGTGTAAATAGCAACTAACACACCATAAACAGATCAAGTCTTGCTGCTACACAGAGAGAAAAAAGATACTCTAAGCACTTCAGAGCAAATGCTTCCATGTCTTTGCCAGTATGCTGATCGGTGTTTGCCACAAGTTGGGTTTGATGAGCTTGTTTGTTTCATGCAGCTTGAATGTTTAAAAGAGGAGAAAAGTCTGAGAGGTTTTTCTCCTGTCATGTGTTTGATGTACTTTGCCAGCATGGCCAGTGTTTTTTTTAGCTGAGCCACCTGACCTGATCAAAGAGTAAAAGTACAGTGTTGTCCAGTTCTTACCTGCTTTTCTTTGGCCAGCAGTATCTCTCATAAACGCACATCCATGAGGGCAAAAACAGTTCAGATACTGCGAACAGAAAGAGAAGGAGGCAATGATGAAGGAGCAACAAAATGGCAGAATGAAGCTGACTGGAATCTGCTATTGTTCTAAAGTTACATCTTTAGTACGAAGCGTAACACAATTGTTCTCAAGTGTCACTTTAGTTAGATTAAATTAGATAATTTATTAAATCAGCTGCTTGCTGACAACAGCACAGCTACATAATGTCCAGTTAGAGCACAGACACAGTGTCCACTCCTCTTTCCAAGATGTTTTTATGTGAGTGACAGAGGAGTGTTTAAAATATCTGTTCAATCGATACTTTCATATATTGAGAGACAGATATAGTGCATTCACATATCAGTTAAATAAACATTTCGTACGCACAAAAGAAGGCCTGACAGAGGTGTACAACACTTCCCACGCAAAGGTTGCGATGTACAAAAAAAAGACTTGAAGGGAGGAACTTTGACCTACGCTTACAAACATTTTGGAGATGAGAAATTGTCTGCGCAGATGGTGAGGTGGAAGCCTGATTGTAGGAATTGTCGAATATATTTTTGCGCACACCATTTTTGGCTTTTGTTTGTATGTACAGTTTAAGTATGAATCCTACGCATTGTTTTATAAATGAGACCCCTGGATTTGGGGATTTGCTGCACATCCCCTCAAGCTCTGTCAGGCTGAATGGGGACAGTTGGTGGACAGCCATTTTCAGTTCTCTCTAGAAATGTTTTATTGGGTACAAGTGAGGGCACTGGCTGGGTCACTGAAAGACATTCACATTGTTGTCCCTCGACCTTGACCAGACCCTCATTCTATTCTGCTGAAAGACAACTCTACTGACTACTCACCTGCTGGCACCACACGTTCCATGTGCTTAGGAAACGGCCTGGACTTTCTAACCAAAAACCATGCACTGCTGAAGTTAGGGTGGGGTGTGATGCAGTTATGGGATGTTACTGTGCCACTGCTTCGGGGTGGTGAGTTAGTCCCTGGATGTTGTCATGTGTCCCTCACTGATGTCATGATTATTCCCCCTCTGAGTGAGGCCCTGGTGCCAGTGACTGTTTGTCCCCGTGGTGGTGCTGGCTCACCTCCCGCAGGCTTTGAAGGGTATCTGGAAAGGTCATGTGACTCTACTTACATTTGCTCAGATTGTGCAACAACATTAGAGAGAGTGCCAAAATGATCACAGCACCCTGACACCCCCTCAGTCCCCAGAGAGTTAATGATGCACACCTGGGTGCACCTGCAAGCCTGTTCTCGTGTGTGTTCACTGGATGCTAGGGAGGAGTGTTGCCTTGCCTCTGAAGGACCCTACTTGGAAGGATCCTTGACTTTGAGAAGCACCAGACATTTCGCAGTTAAGTCACCCCTGCATGAATTCCACATATTGTCCACTAGATGGCACTGTCACACTACAGCCATTTAGACAGGGGTATGGTGTCTGTCTCTCTTTCTGTGTCTCTTCTGTGAGTTTCCAGCAAAAAACAAAAGCTAAAGACATTGACAGAGTGGACAAATGGGCTCTTACCGACATGAGGAGGGCACACACGGTACAAACGGTACCGTTTATAGTGTCACCGCTTCTATTTCCGCGTTAAAGGTGGAGACTTGAAGTGGGGCAGGCCTGCTGTGTTACGTTTGGGGAAGTTGCTCAATATCGGAAAGACACATTCTACTCCACTGTGAGCTAAATACCACTTTGCTAACGTCCTGTTTTCATGGGTGCACCCAACGGCGGATATAAACACCGGTAACGGCGCTGTAGGTCGATACGCCATGACAGTATAACGGCCAGATAAAACACAAACTCAGCTTGTGTCAGTTTTTCGTCTTATCATGAATAATTCAATAACTTCCGCTACTTACATTCGCCGCCTCAGTTATAGCTCACTTCGCAAGTTGTCCGACTTTCTGGACCCTCAAGACAGGTGGAAGGATGTTATTGTGTCCATACGGAAGCCGAATGGGGAGCTGAGGTACTCCCAGCACCATGTCAGGTAGGTGAGACTGTAGCTGGTGTATTTACTGTGTCAGTTCAGGTTGGGAATACTTGCATCTATATTTGATGTGTTTATCTATGTTGTGTGTTTCTCAGGAGGTTTGAAGGTGTTGTTGCACAGGGTAAAAGTCCCACAGTGGAGCTGCTGGCAGACTGGGGGACCTCCAACAGCACAGTGGGAGAACTGGTGGACATTTTGAGGAGTCACAAGTTACTGGCTGCTGCTAGTGTCCTGCTGCCTGGTATGGTTTTTTTTTTTTGAGAAACATCATTATAATAACAACGGGCTAGTCACTATCACCCTACATCATGCTGAGACCTCCACTTTTGTTTGGTGTGCATTTATAACTTCTCCTAGTTATTTGGGATAAGACTGGATAAATATTAAAAACTAAACATTGCCAACAATAATTAAGTCCCAGTGTCCTCAAACAAGTGTTTTGACATGGATTAGTGTATATTGTGCTCTTACTACCACTAGATGGCACAAACAAGTGTCCATGAATGAGGACAACAGGTCTAGGTTAAAGGGATAGTGCACCCAAAAATGAAAATTCAGCCATTATCTACTCACCCATATGCCGAGGGAGGCTCAGGTGAAGTTTTAGAGTCCTCACAACACTTGCGGAGATCCAAGGGAGAGGAGGTAGCAACACAACTCCACCTAATGTAGGCTGACGGCGTCCCATATTCAAACGTCCAAAAACACATAACTGAAACCACAAAATATCTCCATACTGCTCGTCCGTAGTGATCCAAGTGTCCTGAAGCCCCGACATAAAAAGTTGTTTGGAAAAACGTCATTTGAACTCTTTTTTNCGTTTGAATCTGGGGCGCCGTAAGCCTCCATTAGGTGGAGTTGTGTTGCTACCCCCTCTCCCCTTGGATCTCCGCAAGTGTTGTGAGGACTCTAAAACTTCACCTGAGCCTCCCTCGGCATATGGGTGAGTAGATAATGGCTGAATTTTCATTTTTGGGTGCACTATCCCTTTAAGTACAATGAAGTATATGGTCAAGTAAACCCGAAATGTGATGTCCTCATATGAGGACACAGGGTCTCAGGAGGATATACACTCAGTGGCCACACCAACACCAGCATCATCCTCATCAAAACAGGTTTCCATTGTCTCATTTTTATTTATTTAGTTAAGTTTATTTGATTTATAAGAGGACAGTGTGCGGTGACATTTATCATGTACAAGAAATTAAAACATGGTTGCACCAGATTTAGGGAAACGCTAATTTCCATTTGTAGTCCTACACATAACAAGTAGACGCAGTAAGTAAAACTAAAATTCAAGGTGCAACACAGACAATAAATCCATGTGCGTAACATAATAGAAGCAGTATGCACACACTGCACAGTACAAAATACTTTTAATGTTTGACTCACATTGTTTTTTTGTTGTAATCCAATGGATTACATTACCTACCAATTACAAAAAATACCATGTAATATTTACATACATTTCAAGTAACCTGACCCAACCATGAATATTGGCTATAAAGATCAAGATCGAGTGCCTTAAAGATCGAACAATCCTTGGGAGATGGGATGCAAAACTGCAACAGCAAGGAGTGGATAGTAATCACAGCCATTTTAAAGCATTAAGACCATGTTTTTGAGTAATGCACCACATCAACAAAATAACTTATCTTGACGTCTTCTCTTTTGTCCGCTCACAGTTGAAGAAGCCGTCACACCAGTGCGACGGCCGGCCTCACCACCAGCAGCAGAACCAAACAGCTCCCTTCCAACTAGACTGGTGGGAGAGACAGAGAAGCAGCCACCAGCCGACAGCCCTGATCTGCAGCCACAGATTCTGCTGGAGAGCAGTGAACCAGGTGTCTGCACCTTTCTTTTCAAATTGAGTTGAAGCACATTTTAAGATGATGTTAATGAGTTATGTTAACACAGTCACCTGTAGAGAGGTGGGTGTGAATGTGACTGTTTTATACATATAGTCCTCTGTGGTGATCTGTACACTAGAGGAGGTTGTAAAGCATGCAGCTATAAACAAACTGCCATTGTCAGTTGTAACTTCAACTTTAGTTTTCATAAACGTATGAACATGTTTTGACTTTGATTGAAATATTATATTCCCCCTTGTGTGGGGAAGAAACATTTGCATTGATAAAAGAAAGCTCTTCAAGACTACAAAGCAAATAAAATGAGACAATTTTAAAAAATACAAAGATATATAGAGTAATATCAACAATAATATAAGATAGAATTGAACAAAACAAAACAACAATATAAGATAACATAAAAATGACTAAATAAATAAGTGGAAAACAGATAAGACATGTTGGAAACAAAACAATACGCAAACAATGATAGCTAAACTTCTTAAGTTGCGGTGGGTGCAGCTTTCAGATATTTTACTCGAGTAAAAGCAGCATTATCACAATATAACTTTACTCCATTACAAATAAAATTTGTGCATTCAAAATCTAAACGTAAAAGTACTCAAGTATTATGAGCAAAATGTACTGTAGGGTACTAAAGTAAAAGTACTGATGCAAAAAGTGTCCCATGCAGTGTACTTTACACATTGTTGGATAGTTTAATCTGTAACCATGCATTATATTTTATAAACTACCAATATGTTTTGTGGTAATAAAAAAACAAACAAACAAAAAAAACCTATAACTACAGCTGTCAAATAAATTTAAAGAAGTAAAAAGTACAATATAACCCTCTGAGATGAAGTGAAGTAGAGAAGTAAAATAAAATGGAAATGCTGTCATGTCATTTTACAAATTGACCAGCAGGTGGCAGCAACAGGGCCTTAACCACAACCCATTACTGTGTCCCTCATAAGGTTTCTCCAGTTTCATGTACAATGAGCTGATGAAGATTACAGGCAACTTTGATGACCGTCCCATATCAGATGGCGGCTGCAGAATCGGTGAGGGAGGCTTCGGCACAGTGTACAGAGGCCTCCTTAATGACAAACCTGTCGCAGTGAAAAAGCTCAATGCAGTAAGTCCAACTATTTTCATGCCAGTCTCATATGTCTGCAGATCTTGTAAATCACAACACAGATTTTATCTCATTTAGATGGAAGACGTCTCCCTGGACGAGCTGCGAGTTCAGTTCAACCAAGAGATCCAGACTCTGAAAGTGTACGTGCCGTCTTCTGTCTATTTCCTTATTAATCCGGTTGGTTTTGAGTGACTCACAGGCATCTCATAACCATTACGTTTTATTAGAGCAGACAAGCTGATTCTGTAGAGGAGTCTTAATCAGAGTAATGGAACTGGAGAGAGCAAAGGCATTAAAGGTGCAGTATGCAACTCTGGAGGAAGATTGTTGATTCATTTCCAGGTCGTCAAATATCCATGCTTTGGGTCGGCAGTAAGACCAAACCGCTAAACCAAAGTGTAACTATTTGACTATTAAATTAATATTTACGTGCGACTGGTGGGGTTTTGTAAGAACCAAGTAAGCAAATGACGGTACATCCCAAAATGTCAAACTATTTCTTTAAATCCAACTTAAATTCATATATTTGCAAACAGAGTTCTGGTTTGATGAGACTGTTTGTTCCACAGGTTAAAGCACGAGAACCTGGTTGACATGGTTGGATTTTCCTCCGATGGACAGCACCCGTGTTTGGTGTATGACCTCATGGCCAATGGTTCTTTGCTGGACCGGCTAGATTGCTTGGTAAGCATCATCAATATGGAGGCCAAAAAAACGACTAAAATGTCAATAACTAGATAAAAAAAAAAAAAAAAATATATAGAAATTGATACAGGAACACACACATATATATATATATATATATATATATATATGTATATATATATATATGTATATGTATGTATATAAATGTAAGAATAAATAAATGCAAAAATAAAATATAAAATTAATAAATGGAAAAATGGATGTAAATGAATAAATAAATAAAACATTGTTTGTACATTGTTGCATAACTACAGTAATTTATTTCTGTATTTATTTATTTATTTATTTATACATTTATTTTCACATATATTTATTTATTTGTTCCTGTATTTATTTATACATTTATTTTCGTATTTATTTATTCCTGTATTTATTTATACATTTATTTTAATATTTATTTATTTGTTCCTGTATTTATTTATTTATACATTTATTTTCATATTTATTTATTTATTTATTTATTTGTTCCTGTATTTATTTATACATGTATTTATTCATTGATACTTGCGTTATTTTTTGTTCTCCATACATCTACACATCATCAGATAGAGACTACGGGTGGAAATCACCAGAGACCCCACGATAAGATGTTATCACAATACTGAAGTCAAGATACAATATTATTGCAATTTTAAACGTGTTGCAATATGCTGAGTGTTGCGATAAAATATATTGCAATTTATTACCTTTTTTGAAAAGGCTTTTTACTGCAGCAAAATGTATCTACTGCGTAAGCAAATGATAATATTATTCTAGACGGCTACCAAAGTTTATTTTGTATTCGTAATCTAAATCATTTATATAATAACAAAATCAATACTTGGCATCCCTGTGACAATATATTGCCATACAAAAAATATCACAATACTATAATTGTTTTTTTTCTTGCACCCTTGGTAGAGACTAGCATGTTTTGCCACTGATAGCTAGCTAATGTTTGCTAAGATGCAATGACACAAAATGTTTTTGAAATGGAAAAGTGATGTGTGAGACAATCCTGCGACAGTAAAAGCTCCAAAGCATGTGTTGAGGAAATAAGCATTAAATTTGGATTCACAGTAGCAGGCAGTGATGCTGAGCCGAAAGCACAGTGTGTTGAATGTAGTGAAATCCTGTCAAATGAGGCGCTAAAACCACTGAAGCTCCAGAGACACTTAGAGACAAAGCACCCGGGATGTGCTGGCAAGCCAAAAGAACATTTCCTAAAGAAAAGGGACAGGCTTCAGGCACAATGGAAAGTTATCACAACATTAACAGCTGACAGTGGCATAACACATGTTTACAGCCCAGTTTATTCTTCCTCATTTTTGTTGTGTCATGTTTCTTTTTTTTAATCATTTATATGGGAATTTGGAACAATCAAAAGTGGGCCCTAAGTTACAAGAGGGTTGAGAACCCCTGATCTACACTACAAACTCCTTTACAATTTGTGCTTTTACACAGATAATTTGATTGTAAGCTTTTTGTCCTTTCAGGAGGGAAGCCCTCCCCTGTCCTGGCGACGGAGATGCTTGATAGCTGAAGGGACAGCAAGAGGCTTGGAGTATCTGCACAGCAACCATCATGTCCACAGAGATGTTAAAAGGTACATACAGTGAGGTCTTTCCTTATTATTCATGTTTTTGCTGAGAGTTAGTGGAGACTAAAGAGCACTCTTAAGTCCTGTTTGCATGGGACTAGTATTACCTAATAAGTAATTGTTGCAGAGGGCATCTGTGATCTTAATCCCGTGTGAATTTGCCATGTCAGTAATTTGTCAAGTAAAAACTCCACAGCCACTGCAAATCCATCCATCCATTTTCTAACCGCTTATCCTCTTGAGGGTTGGGGGGGGGCTGGAGCCTGTCCCAGTTGACATTAGGCGAGAAGCAGGGTACACCCTGGACAGGTCGCCAGACAATTGCAGGGCTGACACATAGAGACAGACAACCATTCACACCTATGGACAATTTAGAGTCACCAATTGACCTACAGGTCTTTGAACTGTGGGAGGAAGCCGGAGTTCCCGGCGAAAACCCACGCTGACACGGGGAGAACATGCAAACTCCGCACAGATGGGCTCCCACACCCGGGATCGAATCAGTAACCCTCTTGTTGTGAGGCGACAGTGCAGATGATGAGATGGATAACATGTGAAAGTGTGTGGCAGAATTGATTCTGTTTGTTTAACCCACATTTAAAAGGAAAAAGGAGGTTAACACAGTGCATAACCACCAGCAGAGCTGTGTGGTGTGTGGTGTGTGTGTGTGTGTGGTGTAGAGTGGAGCTTCAAATGACTGTACGCGTCATATTCAGGGGGTAATGTCAGTAAATTTGAGTGAAACACAGACGTGGGCGGAGGTCATTTCTAAATCACTTGAGGGCCCAGGTAATACTGGTCCCATGTGGATAGGGCTTTAGACACCATTTACTCTCATTCACTTGACATATTCTTGATGTTTCACAGCTCACTGTGCCCGTAATCTTTTCTTTTCTTAGTGCAAACATCCTGTTGGATGCAGAATTTGTGGCAAAGATCTCAGACTTTGGGCTGACGAGAGCATCGGCCAAGCGCACGTCAACAACCATGATGACGGAGAGAGTTGTGGGTACCCGTGCGTACATGGCACCTGAGGCGCTCAGAGGAGAGATCACACCAAAATCGGACGTCTTTAGCTTTGGAGTGGTAGGTTTCCCATACGCACATACACACGCAAAGAAACATGCACACACACATGAGGATATTATGTCAGGAAAGGAGAAACTTACCACTTAGCAGTTTGCTAGAGTGCAAGGTTCTCCCAAAGTACTGACACACACATAATTGCAGGGCATAAACATTATAGGATACATTTCTTCTAATGTGTGAAAATGGAGCTCTGTGTTATGTATCATCTGTCATTATTTCCTACTAGAAAATTCTGAATCAGTCGAGGACCACAGCTGGACTGTATCAGTGGCCGCAAACGTCAAACACATTATCCGTTGTATGACATTAGTTGACTGATTTACGGGATCAGCAGTGTATAAAACCGCCTGACCTTCCATATAGTGCAGTATATACAGCTTATGCGTCTTAGTGGGACAGCTGTGGAAACACTACAGTGTCTGTGAAGCTAGCTGGCACACGGTGGAGTAATAAAGGTTTTCTGTCGTCCGGAGCCATGTGATTAACCCCATCTCTCTGCCATCTACAGGTGTTGTTGGAAATATTGTCTGGACTCCGGCCAGCCGATGAAAACCGCGAGCCTCAGTTCTTGGTGAGCAGCACAAAAGAGGCTTTCACTGTGTGTCTGTCAAGCTACAGTTTACGATTACAGCTTAATAACGCCTTTGCATTTAATTAGTAAGGGCACGTTATCTGTTAGTGGTCATTAAAGAGTCATCTGTGCTGTGGTGCAACTTCAACTGCCATTCAGAATCCATATTTTGTGTGTCCAATAAAAATGGACACTAGAAATCATGGCTTTTAAAGTTCATCGCTGCCTACAGTCACCTGCAGTGTGTTTCTCCCTCCCTCACTTTCCCAGATGGAGATGAGGTACGATATAGATGATGAAGATGAAGAGCTGACTCTTGAGGACTTCCTGGACAAAAAGATGAGCGACTGGGAGCTGAGCCAGGTGGAGAGCATCTACTCTTTGGCCTCTAACTGCCTCCACGACAGGAAAAACAGACGGCCAGTCATTAAACAGGTACGGCGGGGAAAGACGCCGGCAGATGTTCGTGTGAATAGTTTGAGCTACTGTGTTGGGGTCTGCACGACTTTCTGTTTGTCACCTTGAGCAAAATAGCTGTGTTATCACCCCTGAGAGCATTTATAAGTTTGGTGAAGGAAGTCCTAGCAAAGCCCAACAACCAAGCAAAACCATGAATGTGTTATTAATCGGTTTCTCAACAATCTTTAGTGCTATATCGTAGGCAAATGGACCTGCTTGAGTTTCTTGGAGATGTTTCACCTTTCATCCTGCATTGAACTGCACACACTGGGTCTTTTTGAGGTTTTAGCAAAGGGTAGCCACAGGTTTTAAGTGCTTCCCTGATGTGTTTCTGTTCCTTCCCCTCTTGTCCTCCTGGGTGTGTTTTCAGCCCAATGGTTCAGGGTTTTAACCCCCAGCTTGTGCTCCAGAGGGTGGTGAGAGTCGAACAGCAGGTATCGGTCTGTGTGTGTGTGTAGGTTTTCTGTCAATGTTGAGGCTTCTGTCCTTTTCATAGTGTACTGCACAGTCTAAGAAGGGTAGACTGTCTCCTCTGACATCCTCCTGTTCCTCAGAACTGAAGAAGCCTCTTGGATGAGAGGTGAAATGTCTTCAAGGAACTCAAGCAAGTCCAGCTGCCTGCTATATAGCACTTCAGACTACCTGGATGACTGAGGATTTTCACCATCCTGTTTCTCAATACTTTTGACTTCCCCTGCCTGTCTGTGGCTCTCAGCCCTACGACTATAGAGTTATATTGAAGGGTTTTGGCAAATGTTACTCTGAGTTACTCAGAGTGCATTTGTTACCAGCCACGACAATGGTGCAACAGCTGGTATTGTTTTCACCTCGATCTGTGTGTGTGTTATCATGGCGAAATGTGATCCTGGTGACACCAGTTGTATCAGGAACTACCACAGAAGCTGTTTTGAAACTTTGTAGGTCAGTAGCTGAGATAAAAATGAAGGTTTAGTTCGAAGATGGGTGTGGTCCAACAGTAGAGGGTGAGAAAGTAGGGAAAGGACCACTAGCCCCCCTACTTTATGCCCCAGCCTCACGAAACTATACAGGTGTGTAGTTGAGTTCAAAATGGAGGCCGAGTTCGAAGACAGATGTAGTCTGAGCAAGTGGGCCGGAAATACGGGGGTAGGAAGTTGGGAAGGGGGCGTTGCCTCTCCACTTTATGCCCCTGGACCACATTTCACTTACAGATCGCTATATTGTGGCTGGAGTGATTGCATCGCAAGATTGTCAGTCATCCAGGTCATGCACTTATGCAGCACTTATGATGGCTTGTTTGAGACTGTTTTCAACTGCAGATTTGGTGCGCCAGTGAGTATTTATGGCGGCAGGACGGTGTATGAGGGATCAACTTAAAATTAAATACAGTGCCTGTGTTAATTGTTATGTAGGAAAGTGTTCCCCAGTGCAGAAATATGGCTCGTTAAAGTGTTTTTAGTAATTTATGGAAAACAATAAAGGTTTATGACACGGAGGAATAATCTTTATCATGCCTTGGCTACACAGAAACTTATTTAAAATGGGATCAACTCATTGCTGGTTTAAGGCTTTTCATTGGGTTTATTGACAAAAAGTAGAATATCATCAGCAACTGTATCTCTGAAGAAATATATAAACCTGAGGCTGCACAGCAAAAATATAATATGCCTTCAAGGATGTTATTTTTTTCTATTTATCCTGAATTAAATGTAAATAGATTGTTAACTAGGCCTCACTGACTGTGGCTGAGGTCTGGACAAAAAGAATTGTTAAACTTTGATGTGAATCCAACAGTGAAGACTTTGGGAGATTGAGTTATTAATATTAATATCTGTCTTTAACAGGTGCTGCTGGAGCTTAAAGGAGCTGTCAAAAGTATTTCACTGGATTTTGAGGCACAGGAGTGACGTTACAAGAGAAGATACAAGATTTCTGAGCCTCCTCCAGGCACGGTGCACACACACTGACATTCATTCTCTTCTCTCTAAAGAAATTAATGTAATATATCAACTGTCTGACAAAAAAAGCATATTTTTCTGCGTATTTTAAATTATTTACTGTATTTTTTAAATTCTGAAAATACTATCGCTTAGTTTTTAGTTTTTCTACAGCATTTTTGTGAGGTTTTGAAAGCAGTTATTTGTCATGTCTTTATTGTGAATGAATAAAACGACTGAAACAGAAAATGTGTGATTTAAATATTTTATTTTCTTCTTTAAAAGAAAGATTTGTAAGAAAACAAATAAGACCAAACATGATTTTTTTTTCTATTAGAATGACACTGAATACAAAGGAAATGATTTTTCCCTTCAAATATGAGGTGAGCTTAGTAGTTTGCCTAATATTAATCAGCAGACCAGTGGATGTGGCAACATTTTTTTTTTAATCAAGGTACTTCTAGTGTTCCCTTTCCTATCCGGTTGCTTGAGTTCCCCGCTTGTGTGGGAACCAGCAAAGTTTGAGTAGCTTCCTCTTAGTGAAATCTGAGATGTATTGATGGAATATTTCTGGAAGCCCGTTCTTTCCACTGTGATCTTCACCTACACAGACAATCACCATAACAGACCAATCATAGAGCATCACACAGCTACAATATGTACATTTACAGCACTTGCATAGAAAAATAAGTTTCTCAGCAGATGATTTTTCATGTAAACCACAGTTATATCAAAAAAGAAGTCAATTTTCCAATATAAAATGCACTGTTAAAATGAATCAATAGACACAAAGTGGGATAATTATATTGTTTCTGCTTTGGAGCACCTCATTGTGCAAACGGTAGGAGACAAATGTTCAACACATTAGACACGGAAACATTAATTGACACAGACTTAAGGAATGCAAGTTAAGAATTTGAGCATGTGAACTCAAAATGTTTTTGTTTTTTTTATCATATTGGCGCAAGTTCACATTAGTCACACTGACATTTTGAAAGTCTCAGCGCTGGCAACAATGTAAAAACCTCAAGCTTGACTTTGGGCTTCTTTGAATTGTCGTAAATTAATTGTTGTGACTGTACTAACATACATAAATATGCTTCCATTTGGCAAGCTACAAATGGAAATTCTGAAGTGTGTCATTGCTCAGTTGTCCTTGGCGTGCATAGTTGGGTCTCTGGGGAACTTTGTGGGCATTTGAAGGTGTTGTCTTATTCTTTTAAACAAGCGTGTCAAATATAATCCCCCCCCCCCCCCCCCCATCGCAGGAATGTTCCACTGTGGAACGTGTTCAGGTGGAGGTGGTGGTCAGGTGCTGAGGTCTGTTTAATCTTCCTCGTCTCCCTCTGCGGGTGGTCGGGTGATGCGGCGGACACCCCTCTTCCCAGCAGGGCCTTTGGGTTTGGCGAAGGCCTGCTTGTGTGCATGCTGCTTGGGATGCACCTCCTCGTACAGGAAATCAGGGGTCAGTTCCTCCCCGTTATCGATCTCCAACTGGGAAACAGGCAGAAAACAAAACATATGAGCAGATGAACTTTGCAGAATCAACTTAAAGGAACAGTGTGTAGGATTTAGTGGCATCTAGCAGTAGCAGTGAGGACTGCAGATTTCAACCAGCTGACACTTCTCCTATGTGCCACGCATGAACTCCCTGTTAGGATTCCTTAAGTGTTCATTGTTCATGAGGTTTTCACTGGGAGCTGATTTGTCTGCAGAGGTCTCTTTCTCTCCAAAACAAACACACCCATTGATTTAAACCAGTAAAAACACTGACTAAAGCAGTTTTACCTTACAAATCAGTGTTTCTCTGACACTGTTTGGCTTGTCACAGACAGGCCACTAGCCCAGCGCCTGCTAATGTGTGCTCACCTTTTTTTCTCTAATAATTTAAGATCCAGACATTCAGGAGGTTTTTACCAGGTGCCGAATTTTATGCAGACGTCTCTTTCTCGCCGAAACAAACACAGAGTGATTTAAACCAGTAAAAATGCAGAAAAAAGCAGTTTCACATTATGAAAATCAGCACTTTTCTGGCCCTGCTCGTCGCAGAGGGGCTGCTAACTACAGTGGCCGACGCAAATAGCCCTATCTAGAGCCAGTGTCTGCATTGTCTGTTCTGGGTTGCTGTAGAAACACGGCGGTGCAACATGGCAGACTCTGTGGACGAGGAGCTGCTCCCCATGTAGATATAAATGTCTCATTCTAAGGTGACAAAAACACAATCATTCTTCTTTTCAGGTGATTATACACTTAAGAAAACATACTTATATTATATCCTATTTCTGCCTATATATCCCCCTAAATCCTACACACTGGACCTGAAAGATGGAAAGTTTTTTGTTATTTCTGTCTTGAGTCTGTGCTTTTCTCACTAATGTGAAGTGAGCAGGGCTAATTTGGAAAAAAGTGAGGTGGGCTGCAACTAATGATTATTTTCTTGATTAAGTGAATAATCATTTAAGGTGCAGACACACCAAACCGACATCAAAGAACTAGCGGTGACGAAAGCCAACTGTTGCGTCATCTACGTCGCCTCACGTCGCCCTGTGTCAGTTGCATTTGAACACACTAAACGGACTACAACTGACGGCCAAGTAGCACATACGTTCTGCGCCTGCGTGAGAGAGAGCTGAGTGAGAGAGTGGTACATCCTGTCAGCCGAGGGGTTTCCTATCTGTGCAGCCGAGCACCGCAGCACCTCCACGGGCTATTACATCCAGACGGTCCCGGTGTTTCCTCCGCAGGCTCCACTTCACTCAGCTGCCCAACAAACCCGCTGCATCATCCCACTCTAACCTGAATAACAAACCGGGGCGCGGTGCTCCGGTTGGATCCAAACGGAGAGCTGGGGCTAGCTTTGGGGCTAGCTTTGAGGCTAGCCTTGAGGCTAGTGGAGGCTAACTGGCTGTGCTTCCCTCCGGTCATAGCTAGTCCAGGTTTGTTATCCAGGTTAAAGTGGGAAGAAGCAGCGGGTCTGTCGGGCAGCTGAGTGAAGTGGAGCCTGAGGAGGAAGCACCGGTTAGCCCCGGTTTCACTACAGGCAGATTCACTTGCTACAGGGGCGAGGAAATAAAACCTGAACAGCCAATCAGAGTGATCTCTCTCACCGACAAGCTCCGCCGCCAATTCAACATGCTCAATCGGCCGAAAAGCCGCCGATGCTGAAGTGCCGACGGTGCAGGACACACCACAAAAACTAGCCGACAGACGCTCACCGATGGCCCGACTTTGGTCGACGGCCGACCGTCGGCTTGGTGTGTCAGGGCCTTTAGGCTATAAAAATTCAAATACTTCAAAACTAGATCAAAAAGTTCAGTCTAAAGTCATATATGACAAAGTAAGGTATTTCAGAAGCTGCAACCAGTGATTTTTTTGTATTTTTGCTGGAATAAAGGCCATCGATTATCATAGTAGTTGCCAAAATATTTTTCTGTCCATCAACTAACTGTTGCAACTCTAGATCAAACTACACGCACTTTGCATGGGCGGATTGTGAGACAATAGGCCCCTGGGCTCAGATCTGCTGAGGGTCCAACCACCTCTTCTACAAAGGAGCAAGATACACAGACTGTGTGATGGTTTTGCATCTCTTTGTAGTCAGTTAGGTCTCTTCAAAAAGAAATGTGTCTCTTTGAGATAAATTTAGCTCTATTTTGGTTCTTTTGTGTCGCTTTGTGGTCATTTTGTTTCACCTTATGGTTTTTTTGTGTTTCTTTGCAGTTCATTTGCATCTCTTTTTGTGTCTCTTTTTGGTCATTTGGAGTCTCTTCCTGGTTGGTTAATTTGAGTGACAATTTGCAAGTAAAGGGCAGGGGGCCCCCCTGACACCCCTGAGCCTATGCCCGGTGGGCCGGTTCAGTAACCCATCCATGGCGCTTCAGGCTTAGATATACTTTCTGCATTAGACACAGCACACAGCCGCAATCACGTGGACACATGAGCAATTCCATTCATGGTACAATTGGGGGTCCCCATCTGCCAGCAGCAGTAAACAGGAGGGCTGAAAGTGAAACTAGGGAGACACTACAGGGTTCAGAATAAATGTCTGTCACATATCCAATATAAAACCAACTTCACCACGGTGCAGCAGCTGCCACTGGCGGGACCGCAGTGTTTTGTAATGGACTGGACTAGACAAGCATGCATGCACATAAAAGGGCTGCACATCCCGGACCATCACAGACCCTAGCAGACGTGGGTGGGTGTTGGCAGTTACGTTATGCAGACCAAAGCAGACAGTTGTGCATACATGCAACCTATGAGCTGACCCTTAATCCTGGAAAGCACAGCTAAGTTAGGAAGTGTTTAAGTCATAAGAAGTGATACCTAGTGATTTTCACTTGCCTATTCATTCATGAATATTCAATATTTTGGAGAAATAGTCAAGATTTAAGAGCAAGTTTTCTGGAGCTAACAGTTTGTGACAAGAATTATGCTGTTGACAGTCTTTTATCATGATAGAGAGTTTCTCACCTTTTTCTCAATCTCAATCTGTAAATTTTTTTCCACCATGTTGATGAAGGTGTTTTTGCAGCTGGAATACATCATCCTGTCTCGGATGCTACAAGCGTACCCGGGCATAGAATAAATGAAGACTGCAAAGGGAAAAAAAAGGACAATGAGACGGGAGGACACAAAGCACCACTCAGAGCAATAACAGGGGGCGTGTCAACTGTTCATAATATCTCGTGAGAGTCTATTCACCTGTGGACTCTAAGTAGTCGCCTTCGTGGGAATGTTTGTAGAGGAAGAAGTGGTAGCGTGGAGATTCTTTAGGGATTCTCATTGGCAGGTCTTTCACCTCTGTTGGCTCAGTGCTGCACAACCGGATCACCTCCTGTTCAGAGTCTACTTCCTGTTGACAAAGGAAATTTGAAAAAGTTAGTCATAAAACTGTTGGCATGCTTTCAACCGAGGTGTTCCTACTTTGAAATCCAGAACAACAAGGAAAATCTGTGACAGTGAATGAAACGCCATCTCCACTCCCTCTCAGGTGTGTCCAAGTGATACATTTACTCAACATCGACTATCTTTACATGCACACTAATATTCTACTATTATTCCGAATTTGATACGAGTCATGTAAACAGCATATTCTATTTGGATCTTTCAAATCAGGCCATATTCTGAATGTAGCATTTTCTGATTTAACATGTGGGATACGTCGATATTATTTGGGTTTTAGAAGCTTTCTCTGGACATGTATACAGCAGATTTGCAATATGCTTCTCAGTAGAGGTTTTTACCACAATCTGCGACACACAGCCTCGTGCTTGTTTATGGTCAGCTCTGCGTGTTGCCACTGACGCACTGTACACAAACCAACTAGCCAACAGTTTGCAAAGCTTGAGTAGAAATGCATACCCAAAAGAAAAGCCTGCATTACTGGCATTACTGGTCAAAAGGAGAAACACACCTACTCTCTAAACAGGGCAATGAAAGAGGAAGTGTGTGTTCCCACGGTCGAACAATTCCACCATTGCTGGAAAACGAACTACTACTCTTGTTTTTATGCAAAGCAAAAAGGCACAAGTGGCTCCAGCCATTCCGTTTTGCCATATTTTCATGTGACAAATGACATGTTAGGGCATGTTCAAAAAACAGAATATTTTGTGCATGTAAATGTAGTCTAATGCTGGTGTTCTGCTCAGCAGCCAGGAGCAAACCTACACTGGATATTTACAACAAAACCTACTGCTGTCTTGAAAAGCTTTTAGGATAGCAGACAAAAAAGGGAAGTGAGACAAAGCAGCAACAGAGCCACAATTATTCCTTTGTACTTTGCCCTGATCTGATCTTGTGACATGAGCCCTTTGTATTTCAACGAGGGGAACAAAGGCTTTTTGGGCAAAAATGAGTGACTCATTGTGTCGGCCTGTAAACAGCTCCTGACCAAAAACATCTCTATCTCCATGAATGACAAAGAACTGATTAGCTTATTCAAATTATTGATCCAGCAAAGGTCACCTATTCACGCATGATTTGCTCTTAGAGTACTGTTTCACTGATATGAAGGGGGTCCTCAGATGAAACTAGGTCGTCTATGCAGTGGAGTGACGCAAATACTTTTTAAATTGGTGCTACATGACAAGAGAAGATAAGAGAAAAAGGACTGTGGCATTCAATTTTGCTCAAGAGGTAGAAAATCTACAACTATGCACTGCACCAGACCAACAAATGCTCCCGCTGGTGGGTGACGTAATGCAAGCTCGTCCGTTTGACACAATAGCAACCGGCTGGCGAAAAACATTCTCGTATTACAGATAAATGGCAAGCTAAAACACGTTTCTGAAAACATTTGAGGCAAGAATACCAATGCCACAGTTAATTCACACATACTACCCACATTAGTTTAAAGCAAAGCTGGGTGAAAATTAGCGAAGCATCCCTTTAAGGACTCACCAGTTGTACATAGTTGATTCTTTTGTCCCTAAAATGTTGAAGTGCTGCAACAGCGTCTTTGTGAATAGGGAAAGCCACTCCCTGCAGGGTCTGCAACTTGGTGTCCACACCGATGTCCGTCTGCACCTGAACACACCACAAACCAGAGACATACACACACAAAAACTTAGAGAGGGACTTTAGCTTTCTATTATCACGTCATTAACACACGGAGGACACTAATTAGGCTGATGAATGCATTATTTTGCAAACACTTCATGGGTGGTTTTCTTTGAGTACATTAAAAGAGGCAGAAACACGCTCTAACACCAAAATTAATAACTGAATCTACCAAGAGCACCTGTGGTATATAGTCAGTATGTGGTTTCTAACATGCTCTTGACTCAGAATGTCTCTACACACACACACATCCATTTGCCACATGACCACATTATGTCATCATTATTGTGACATTATGTCATCATGCAGACTACCAAAAGTTATGCGCAGAATCCTACTCTTCAAATCAGCTCGGGTCTTTGAACTCAATCATATGAGGGGACAAATCAGTGTTCTTTCGCAAGCTTCCCACTGATGATAACAACTTGTGGAAGTAAAATTGAATAAATATCCTTCATTTCAGTCATCAGAAAGTAAAAAGGTTTACAGGAGCAACAAGCAGCTGGAACGCTGGAGCCTGATGATTATGTGAGGTGCTTGTATCGGCAGTGACAAGGCGCCTCCACGAAATCACACAGAAAACTGGAAATGCTGGGGGGGGATTACACTGATGGATTGCATCTATTTTTAGAGCCCTGTTCCCACAAAATGAAATGCCGTGCAAACATGATTGAGCCTCCGATGTAGCTACCTCGCATACCAAAAAGGATTGCGGGTCTTTTATCCATCTGCTTAGTAAAAGTCAGGCAGTCTCCAAGGCACAGCAATGATAAATATTTCAAAGCCTCTTTTTCATCTAGGCGGTGCAGATTAATGGTATATTATCTTCCTTCAACAGCTGGTCAAGTGGGACGAGCACAAACCTCACTTCCCATTTGCTTTGCTGCTTTTAATTGACCGTGCTTTAGAGAGGGAGTACATGGCTGAAAGCACTTCCATATATGGTAAGGAAGACGCTTCTTGTTTGTGCAGCAGGCTGGGAGAGCAGCAATTAGAAATAGGTAGACTCTCTTAAAAAGGGGAACAGTTCATTTAGGTTAATTTACAGAAATGGTCCCACAAAGTCTTCAGAGTGAAACTTCAGATGCACTTTTTACTTTCTGTCCGGTGGAGTCCATCTGGCACTCCCCTGAAGCCCTTGACATCAGCAGAGTAAACACTGCTGGCGTCATTAGCAGCGTGCAGTGGCTATCACATTACAGTATTTCTTTATCTTTTCACTGCAAAGAACAAAAGGCAAAGCACAACGACACGGCTCACCTGTGCTCCGTGCAGAATCACTGCCAAGTACTCAGAGCATTCACATTTGCATGTCACTCCCTCAACATGGAAATAATAGACCTGAACTCCCATAAAGAGCTCTTCTTTAACCACTCTTTGCTCAGACTGAACCATGTTTATGACTGTAAACAGGATTTTTTATGGAGCTATGACTGTGTGCTGTACAAGCCTAATAGATTCATCTCTGCCAACATCCTGCTGTTCTAATGCATCAGCATCTTTGCGCTGTGTTGGTACTGCCGGGCAAGCATATGCACACTTGCACTGCTGCTGACCTTGTGCTGTTTGGAAGGATGCATGGCTGGCTTTCACTGATACTCCGCGCTGTTTCTAGTGGGATTTACATCTCACACACACAGGAGATGTGATCAGGAGGGATACTCCTGTGAGCTGAGGTAAGCTATTTTTTTCACCCACTGCAGCCTTGAGTGTAAGAATGACACAGTGTCATCTCTTTTCAGAAATGAAACAAAGAACACGCCTAATCCACAGCCACTTCAGAACAGGCCCAAGCCATACAACTTGTCAACAGGCAGCGGTGTCTGTGTACACACGGTGAAGTGCATTATTTCCCTTAAGATGATCTCAAATGGAAACAACGACCAAGAAATAAGGCATGTATCTTTGCTTGTGTGTGCGTGTGTGTGTGTGTGTGTGTCTGTACCTCATTCAGTTTAATCTGTTGCAGTTCCTGCTCTGCAGCAGTGAGGGGCTGGGGAGCGGCCTGCGAGGTCAGATATTTCTTGTATCCACTGAGAGTCATTTCATCCTGGAGGGCAAAAACCGGCACAATCCCACGTCATACAGCAATATGGACTGACTTGTGAATATATCATTACTCATATCAGCTACCATAAACATTAGGGCTAGGGGGAGAAAAATGATACGGCATAGTATCGCGATATTTTTGTGTAACAATATCGCATCGTCACACAGTGCCAAGTATCGTTTTTTTTAATCATATAAACTCTGAATATCAGAAAAACAAATTAAACTTTAGGTTGCCTGCTAGAATAATATAATCAATTGCTTTTTCAGTCCAATAGATATATTTTCAACATATGGCAACATATTTAAAATCGCAATAATATTGTATCGTGACTGAAGTATCGTGATAATATCGTATCGTGAAACCTCTGGTGATTCCCACCCCTAATAAACACATAGGACTGAAGCTTAACTTGTTTAAGTTAGGTTTCTAAAGCGTTGTGACTGACGCTTGAGGACATAAACAAGCTTTTCACATCACTTCAAGTGTTGCAAGACCAACCTTTGTGGTACAGAAAATCTCATCCTTGATGTGCCCGCCTCCAAACTCTTTCTTCAGTGTGGCTCTGGTAGCAGCATATAACATTTTATGTCGCACCTGTTGAGGATATAAAGAAAAGATGATTAAGAAACCTGATAAGTGTCATTATTTTTTCCCATTATGTTACAGTGAGATTGAATCTGGCAGCTTCTGAGCTTTTAATTAGTGTTGGATGATTTACTAAATTATTGCAAAACCTTGGAGTTTTCTAGTGAACAAAATTTCAGTTCATATTTAGTGTCACTCACCAAAACCCATATCTATGTGTATCTATGAGGTCTAACTAAAGGTGTTGCGTGCATTTCCTGCCTCATAAGACATCTGCAAAGCTGAGTTTTTCTACATTTTGAGACCTGCATTGTTTACATCCTGTTAACATGCTAGCAGTCTTCTTCTTCTCTGTCTTTGCTGATGCATCGCTTCTTTTCTTAGCGTTAACACCACCTGAAAATTAAATAAAGAGCAAACAAAAAGGGGATCCACTCATAAAAACATTGCTCCATAGCACTACTAGTGGTGGAAAAACCCCACAGGGTACCTCTGAATGCCCTAAAATGTATGTTCGACTTTAGGCTATATAAATAAAGTTGACTTCCTGTGTCTCATTTACCTTGACAAATAAAAACACACTAGACCAATTCAGTCAAGGCAGCAGCATGCCCTGGTTGTGAAAGCATTTTGCAACTTCCAGACAAGCCTCAACCTGAAGCACCATGCTCTGAGCAGAGGTTCAGGAATGTAAAACTCAGTTATGGCCGTCAGAAAGTGAATTCGAGCTCAATTCCACCATGCAGTTAGAGAGCTACAAATATCCTGCAGGGCACTCTATTTTGGCACTGGTCTCTCCTCGCAACATTCCTCTTTCCGCTGCTACAGAAACAACATTTGTGTGCCTATTTGTCACGGCTATTTTGAATTGCAGAGACTCTATCTCACAAGTGGATCATCAAGTTTTAATGGAACGAAATGACAATGACTTGGTTGACATTGTGTGAGTCAAGAGCATGACAAATGCAAAGCACACATTTGCATGACAAGGAAAAAACACAGCAAGATAAGCCTATGTCACCTAAAAGTGCTAAGAAGGTGAATTTTTAGCCAGAGATGAGGGGTTTCGTGGGAGCACCATGTTATCTACCTGTGTTTACATTTCAGGAGGTCTTGTAGGAAATAATGAATGCACTGCTGCCCACATTTATCCAGTTTTTCAACAAGCATACAAAGAATTGCTGCCTTGATGTGGTAACCCCACCCATCTGATACTCAAAGCAGAGGAGGACAAATGCTGGTAAGAATGGCGAGCTATTCATTACAGCCTGTTTGGGCTTAGTTTTCTTACAGAAGAGCGGTCCGGTGTCCAGGCCAGGAAGACCCACTCATACCCCTGGTTGTTACAGGAGTCCAGCCGGTACACGATATAGCAGGGCATGTCATCCTCGAGGAGGGGCAGCACTAAGGAGTCATACTCCTGGTCCCACGTCTTTGATGCTTTCCTGGTGGTGCCTACAGTCAGCTGCTCTGGAAAACAGATGTGTGCGACAAACATTTCAACAGTGCATGGATGTGTGAGTCATGTTGACATTCAAATGTCAGCCTTGGTGAGAAGTTTGAGTAGAAGTATGAGTTAAGCGTTTTCTTGGCAGAAGAAGCCATAAACAAACTCGTGGACTCTGGGACAGAGCTTACCATCATCGATGACGATCTTTAAGACTCGATATTCCTCTCCACCCCTGGCACTTGCAAAGACTTCCTTCACATCATTACCCGCTGAGAAAAGACAGAGAAGGAGTCAGTCTCCTACTGTTTTAAATGGACGCTTGCTTGACAACAGGACACTCATGCTAACATGGCCATTTAAAGGCTTTGTGATTCTTACTAGCCTGTGGAAACAACCAGATGTTAGACATGACACAAAGAACAAATAAGTATCTTCTTATTTGGCGTTATCAACATATACACCATATATTTGCCCTTTAAACAGACTTTAAGTCAAGCAGAACATTTTAGAAACTCTTTGGTCCAACACAAGAATACTAAAGTCACAGTAAAATACTATATACGTTAATAACTTGCTCTGATATCCAGAAAGTTCCTGGGTTTCACTCAGGAGCATTTCACATGTGACTGAAGGCTGACCACCTTTGACCCCAAACCCAGGCACAATAAAACATGTCTCTAATTCCCTTTCAAACCAGCGTACTGACTATTTTAGCAACAATGATTGTGCAGTTTTCCTTTCTAACAACCCTGCAAAAGCTGGGGAACAAGTCCAACTACAAATACATGTAGGATTGCTATGTGTTTGTTTGTTTTTGGATAAGTAGTGCAGGGAGGAACAGTTTCGCATAACACAGACAGGGCTGTAAATGGTTAAATACCATAGTACATTTTTTTCCACTGGGTTTTGCCTTTTCAAGCACTGGGATTCACTTTAATTTTCCTCTACATGTACTGTCTAGTCAGCTCTGGACGTGTATGTGTGTATGGAAGCAGATTTACCTAGACTGGGCTCTGCATACATTTCCAAATAAGACTATAGTTTTGAAGGATATTAAAACTTAGTGTGCCACAGATCAACTTGACCAATTTTGACAAAGGAAAAAACACAAAACTCAACTAATCAAACACTGAAATTTTAGATAGTTTACATAAAAACTGAGGCCGAACGTTGGCATGGTGTTAGCAGAGACATTTACAAACGCTTGATCTAGCTGTCTATTATTAACTCACATAATTTGCACGTTGTTTCACCTCAGAACAGACTGTAAACATTTCTGCGGTGTTGCTGCCATATATAAGAGCACGTCACGCCCTACGAGCTCAGTTTGTATAATAACACAGTGCAGGTAATGCCAGTGCTATTCATGTATTTATGGGAACACCGGCCGGTCTACCAGGCCAGCAGTTTCTGTTTAAATGAAGGCGTCGCCCATCCATTTAGACGGCTAAACTACCGCTGCAGGATTTAAGCTTTAAGCTGGGAAGCTAAGGCATACATGGCTTTAACACTACTGTGAAAACAATATGGAGTAGCCGTGATTTCGGTGGCCCATAAACCGGCTAAATACTCAGGGATTATATCTCACAGTCCTAAAAGTGCCGAAACAGGGCACCGCTGATCGCACACATCACGGTAGCTCTAAGCTAGCTAGGAGTGGCTAGCTAACTTGACGCTAGCTTCCCGTTGCAATGAATTGTTGCAGGGAGTTAAAGCTCGCTCGGGAATCACACACTCGCACAGCAACAGATTTAAAAACAGAGAAACTGAAAGCAGAGAAAAACGCATGTACCTTGAATGCCCGTTTGATGTGACATTGTGTCTTTCGTCGGATAAAGGGCTGATGCAGCTGTTCAGGCGAAACCAGGGCAGAGAAGCAGGAAATGGACTACATCGGCGGGCCCCGCCCCAACTGTGTCGTCATCAACATCAAAATCACATGACATAGTCAAAGTATTTATTAATGTTATTCTTTCTATGTTTTTTTTATTATTATTATCATAATAATTTCCCTATGCGTTTATTTATTTATTTTTTTTCATACTAACTAATAAAACTGTTGATAGTTGTATAAAAATGTAGTGCATACAAATAATACAAAAAAATACCAGTGAGGAAGTTCTTTTTTTTCCTCACAAGTAAAAATAGTAATACCACAGTGTAGACAAAAAAGCAAATAAATTATCACAAGTAAAAGAGCTTATCAAGTAGCAGCATTGCCCATGTAAGGGTTGTTGTTATGATGTATTATTTATTGGTTTTCCTGTGCAAACTTGCAAACAGCATTATAATACTGCAGCCCCTTGTAAAGGAGGGGCCAATTATAAATAATTCATATACTTTTTGGTGCATGAATGCATCATATTTTATGAGCTCATTGCCTGTTTTCTATATAAAATCAGAATCTGCAAAGTAAGTTTTATATTTGCTTTTGAAATGAAGTGGAGTGGAATGGAAGTATACATAGAAATACTCAAGTTTATGTACCTCAGCATTGTAGGTTACTGAAAAACAACACTCAGTAAATATATTTACATTCCACCACTGAAATTTTCTACAACTTACTACAACTACTACTACCCATGCTGCACCAACAAATAGGCAAAGCAGGAAAGCGCACTGCAGCCCAGAAGCCAGGAACACAAACAGCCCCTGTTTCACTGTGTTTCAACTGGTTGTACATATTTGAATTAAGGTAAAATTAGTTTATGAATCTGTACACTAATTTGCTTTACTTAAGTAACAATTATAGGGTGGGTCCTGCTGTATTACCTAATCTTGTGGCCCTGTCTTTTAAAGGGGCCTGGATCAAAAACTTTTTTAATACTTTATTTTAGCTTGTGCTCACATGGGGCAAATTAATCAAAAAGCTGTGTTAAATCAAATAATCTCAAACTAACTGACAGACAGAAAAGGCCAGGCTCTGCAGCAGCAGCCTGATCCATCATAGGAGTGGTGGTTTGTTTCCTGTCACAGTTAAGTTTCCATCAGGCAAAGGCTACAGAGAACTGTAGCCTTTGCCTGATGGAAACTTAACTGTGTAAGGTGACAGGGGGAATAAATAGGGCCCCACAAACTTTTTTGCTAGGGACCCACTGCTACTAGCTATGATAATATGTGCTGCAGAGATGCTCAGAAAATGAGGTCAGCAGTAAAGGCAGTTTTTCTTTAATGATGGGACATTTATGATTAAGTTACAATAGCCTAATGAAACACTATTGTGAACATTTGTGGGTTTTAATTTTATTTATTTGTTTTTGAAACTCTCTATAAACAAAAGGCGATCTGTTTTTAATGTCATTTAGGCTATTAAAATACATTATTTCTAGGATGTCACTGGTATTTGCACACTATAGCCCACAACGGTGTACTAAAATTATTACACTGTTTTTTTATAAATTCAACCACAGGTTTCCGGTTGGACCACGATTAAAGCAAGTCACTGATTTTCATTTTTCCGCGTTGATTTAGGTCTCTGATCTGTAATAACGGGAGATTTCCGCCTCTCGTGGCAGCAGATCTTATTTGGCGTGAAATCCTGAAACATCTGGAAGCCACCGGGCTTCCTGTCTCTGCTCTCTGCCCCTCCTACTCCTCCTTTAAATAAATAAATAAATGAATGAATAGATTTTTACAGCAGCAAAATCATCCTGTCACCAGAGGGAATCTCAGCTCTGTGTCACGGCAGACGCAGACACAGACACACCGGAAACAATGTGAACCCGTCTTCAAAATAAGAGCACGTATCGAGTCACCAACAAAAAAACAAGTATAAATTCAGTGCTACAGCTTAAACTGGCATTTAACGTTCAAACGACCTTTTAATGTAATAATTATACGTTGAAAAACCTACATTTAGCCGATATTATGCGTTTTGATCGAGTCTTGTCAGACAGCTGTCATATTACTTCTCATGGAAAATTGATATTTTATTTGAAGTATTTAAAAAACAATAGCTACTTTAAGAAAGAAGAACGTTGCAATGGCTAAAATCTATTAAGTATTGTATGTATATATGTATTTAAATATGTAAAGTAATAACTTTATTGGAAAAATAAGTCATCTTTAAATGTCCTTAAGTCAATTTTAGAAGATGACAGTACAAAACAACAAATAAACAAATACTTAAGGTTTGCGGATCAGTAATTTAGTAATGGAATTTTTACATTTTAACAACATAAAGACATTGCACCTATTACAAATATCATACCGGAAATAATCCAAACAGCAGTATCACAGGAGGCGAATACAAGAAAAAAGTTTGAAAAAATAAATAAATATATATATATATATATATATATATATATATATATATATATATATATATATATGTAATAAAAATAAATACATGAAATAATTGCAATAAAATAATTAAGGTGTATTTATGCGTTGGGTATTTATTATTATTATAATTATAAAAAATAAATTATTAAAATAAGAATAATAATAATAATGTATTATATAATTATTATCATAGGTCAGCGAGCTGTATTAACGTATTAACGGGACGTGTTTTAACAGAATATTAACACAGTCAGCATCTATTTCTATTTTTTATATGCATGTCCTTAGTCACTACGCTTTTATTTTGAAATAGGTTACCGGAAGTTGTGTGTTTATACTGGCTCCGGCTTGACGCTGGCGAATCAATGTGTTGGCTTCATTGCGTTGCACAGATGCTATGCGTGCTGTGTGGACCCAGCTATCTCCATCCACTCTACAGCATCAGCGTCCCGCTAACAGCCCAGAAACTGCACCGTCCGGCGGGAACCCGCTGACGAAGCACCGCCCGGCTGAGCTAGCCCGCCCGGCGCATGGACGCTCCAGCACAATGGCAGAGGATTTGGGGGTGCCTCTGTTGTGTACCAACAACAGGTCGCATGGATAATCCCCTCCACAACCCTCCCGTATCATCTCGTGTTTGGGATGATTAGAGCGCCGCTGTCGGCTTGATGTGGCAGGAGAGCCGTGCAGGAGCGGGGCTGCTCGTCCTGGCTGTCGACTGAGAGCAAAACGGCGTGGAGCAGGTGCGTTCATGGAGGGGATTTACCGCACATGTACATGGGGTATAAAAAAAAATACCGATGTGCAGGCAGGCAGGTAACGTTAGGGCTCGCGCGAATTTCGGCCGTCCCAGATGTCGCTGGGTGCATCGACATTAAAGTTGTGTAATCAGATAATTCCAGTCAAGCTTGTGTTATCTCCGAGATACGTGGGGTCGGCGATGTGACATTTGGCGTCATCGCTGTTGTGACATTAGAGGGGATGTGTGTGGTCACAGGCTTATGCTCTTAACACGGCAGTCCATTCAGGAATTGCCAGACCTGGCACGAATAATGGGGCCATTTCTTGTTGCACTTAGACTGTTTATACTGGCAGCCCTGATGCATTTTTTACGTGTTAGAGGGAAGCCGGGGAGTTTAGAGGATGCACCATGAGCAGGATGACAAGGATGCTGAGGCTGATGATAAGTGTGATATCACAGATCTTGCAAATGCATTTCCATCATTATCTCACTGCCATATGCCACACTGAGTATCCCAGGATGATGAGTCCTTTCTGTGTAGTGTTTGCATGTTTTCCTGTTTTCATGGGTGTCCTTTGGGTGCTGAGTGTCTCTCCATGCATGTTAGGGACTCCCCTGCCAGAAGGCACTGGGAGTCAAGGGACCTTCCTGTCACAGCCACTCCTCTTAATGGTCAGAATGGGAGAAAGCCAGGAAACACATTTCACCAGGCTCATTAAGTGATCCCACCTCTATCAGTCATTATGTGTCACCCAAGGTGGCACCTAATGACAAGACAAACATGATGCCAGTGAAATTTAATAGCCACATGGGTCTCTCGCTTTGGCAGCTCTATTTGTGAGGCTGTTACATCACTCCATATTCCCACTGTGGGGTATTTTAGGAAACAGTGTCAAAGCAGGGAACTGGTTTGGGAAAGTTCGGTCCAGCGAAGTCACAGTGGGGCTACAAGCAGAGGGAGTTCAGAGTGAAGTTCATGGGTGAATGAATGTAGCTGGCTGGCTCTAAAAACACAGAGGGGTGGACTGTCGGGAAGTTACTCAAGTGCCACCGCCGCTTGGCAGGTGTTCCCGAGCACAGCATCGACGTAATGCTGCCACAATTTTTTGAAGGGAGCACAGAGCAGGCAGGGCTGAGAGGATAAGCCGGTTAAAAGCCGGCGCTTTGCAGCTAAGCGCTTCAAGATTCTGCCTTATCCAGGTATGACACCTCAACACCCCAATCTGTTTTACTGCCTGATGAAGAATTTAGTCTTTAGAGCTTAAATGTCTTGTTTTCAGCTTTTTGTTAAACTGTTAAATAACTTTTTTTGAGCAGTTTAACCTGTTTTCGTGCTGCTGATTCTTTGGCGTAGACGGATCAAGACCTCCCTGACATGTTTGTGGGATAATCTTGTTGTACATGGGAGAGCTGCTAAGAAATCTCCATGTAGGTGCACTGCTGGCACCGGTGCTGAACTCTCGGAGTTGTCTGAATTT
The DNA here is from genome assembly GCF_006386435.1 of Epinephelus moara. Classification (NCBI taxonomy): domain Eukaryota; kingdom Metazoa; phylum Chordata; class Actinopteri; order Perciformes; family Serranidae; genus Epinephelus; species Epinephelus moara. The sequence continues at coordinate 31,997,120 of NC_065525.1, forward strand.
AGCATAATCCCAAACCTCAGTTATAGTCCTACCACTAATCTCAGTTTGAGGGATGTTTTCACTCTAATCTGCCCCTGCTGATTTGAGTGTAATGTAATCTGACTGAAAGAAGCACTTTCTGTCTCTCTGTTTGTCTGTCTGTCTCTCTCTGACTCCCAGGTGTAGAGTGGCTGGGGGGCTCAGCAGGATGGAAATAGATGCCCGTTTTCGCTACTATTTCCAGCACCCGTGGTCGCGTCTCATCGTGGCCTACCTCGTCACCTTCTTCAACTTCCTCATCTTCGCCGAGGACCCCGTCTCTCACAGTCAGACGGAGGCGCACATGATCGTGGTGGGCAACTGTTTCTCCTTCCTGTTCAACAAGTACCCGGGCCTCGGATGGAACATCCTGAAAGTAATCTGCTGGATACTGGCCATTATCACTGGCCTGGTAGCCGGGAAGTTTATATTCCACCGCCAGCTCTTTGGTAAGTCATGCGCACAGTAATTCAGGGGAATGTGCAGAGTAATGACTCTGCTCAGGGAGGGAACCTTCCTTCTGAGTTGTTTTTGTTGTGGCTGTTACCCAGTGAAAAGCACCTAACACTCATACCCCACTTTATTGCAAATAGTAACGTAATTAAAGGCACTGCTCTTGTCTTTAATCAGCTCTCATCTTTGTAGCAACGCTCCTGCACCCATCCTTTTCTCGTTAAACTATTTTCTGCCTTTCTTCTCACTTACCATCAGATCTGGGTCAAACAGGATTTGCAAATCTCCTCTGTTCTTCTTAAACTCTGGTTCAAAAGAACAGTTATTTTCATTGTGCATTACTCTTCTGATAATTCAGAATATCAGAAAATTCCCATCACAAGTTTCCTTTAAAGCTCAATGCGATGTCATATAATTGCTTTTTTGGTTGGGTCAAAACGCCAAAACTCTTGCAGAAATTAGGAAATTACTCAAAAATGTTTTAAAATAACCATAACTTATTAATCAACTAATCATTTCAGCTCTAGTTTCAAGTAGATCTGTGAGAGTACTACAAGGTTTGAACACTTATAGGATAATGTTACAAAGTCAATACAATCTGTCGCCGCTAAATGTATTATACATATCAATGCATTATGCTAGTAAGGTTTGAAACATCTTGGTGCATAGTATATGGCCTATTCTTCGTGCTTGTGTCTGATCAGTGGCTCTCTACCTTTTTTGGCTTGTAACCAATTATCAAGATGCACGACCTACTCACACCCACTCTCCCCTTGTGGGCTGCGTGTGCAGAGTGAACAACAAAAACAAAGACAGAAGCAAAAACTTTTTTTTCAGTCTGTTGTGTTTATTCGAGAGAGGAGGCTTAGACACGAGAAGCCATTTTAGTCTTACATAAAAGAAGAGAGAGAGCGTATGATATATATTGTATTTGATATGCCACAGAGGGACTCAGCCATCCGACAGATCTCTTTTGTGGTCAGCATGTCACAACAGGAAAAAGTAGAAGGGCACTCAGGGAGCACAGACTTCAGCAAAGGCCAAATACCCTGTCTCGCAGTGTTGAAGGTGCAATATACAACATTCAAACTACTATTATTCATGTCCCCTCTGGCTAGCTAATCGCCGCCACTCTGCACTGCACTAACCAGGCTGGGCGTGCACGGGAGAGCCGTGCTCATGTGGCAGTGCTCATGTGAGATGGTATGAGCACCGCTGTATGATCACACTGTTAGCTCTGTCAGTGCTGTTGCTGTTGGTGGCACATTTAGGCATCACTGATAACACCGTCACGACTGACAGTAGTGGGACAGCCTCGTGGCGGAAGCGTAATGTCCAGTCGTGTACTGTCTGGAGGGTATATAAACCTATAAGCCACAAAGCCATTGGAATGTACAGGAGAGCATACCCACATCTACTTAGTTGTACACCCTCCTCATAATCTACCGCTACGCCACTAACTGTCGGCACTGTTGCTGTTGTTAGCACTGCACTGCTAGCTGCCACCGTTTCTCCTCAGCCCCCTCAATGTTGGCTTGTAACGTCCAAACTAAGAGCCATATGCAGTGCTAGCCCAGTCTATGAATGCCATATGTTGCAAAGTGACAAATAATTCGTGTATCTGCTCCGTGATTTGGATCCGCTCAAAAATGTAAGGGGTTCTTCCTGGGCCCATGCTTCACCACACCCTGCCACCAAGTTTCATGAAAATCGGGCCAGTGGTTTTCAGTAATTCCTGCTGACAAACTGACAGACGCTCAAACAGAGCTGAATCCATGACTTCCTCAGTGGAGGTAATAGTAACATTAAAAGAGAACTACACCCATGTAGCATTGCTCAGGATGGAAAGATGAAAAAAGGGATCAAATACAATGCAGCAGAACCAGATATATATATATATATTTTTGTTCCACACATTCGTCTTCCCTGTCAAAACCTGGGGCCTACATTACCCACAATGCAACTCGACCACTATCAATTTGGTCAGAGATTCAGGTGTTAAGGCTAAAACCCATTTTCAATTTACAACCCCACACCGGCGGGGGCTAGACGCGCAGTCCCACAGCACTTCACGCCACTGTCCTATTAAATGCATTTTCCCCCCACTCGCTCTCTGCTTATACATACCAGCTCCCGTAGCAGCTCCTTTTCTCTACTTCCTTGGCAGCTTGACTCCTCTACTCAGAACTCTATAGCTGTTGCTGTGTCTCATGTGTCACGAAGAATGGAGGAGGAGAGACTTGTCGTTGAGGTTGGGAAATATCCCGAGCTAAGGGACCCATGGTCCCGTCATTATAAAGACAATGGCCAACAGGATATTGCCTTGGCTCTTCAGGTGAGAAGTCAGGTTTAATTAGGGGCTGTTCATTCACACATGATTTTAAGCTAATGCAGAGGTAGAGGGAGTACAGATCTCTCCGTAAAAGTAGTAATAACTTTGCATGGCTGTCTGTTGACGAGCTGCAGCATGATGCGTCTGGTGTGTGCTGGGGCGGCACTTGATGCGTGTCACATGACGAGACTCGCTGGTGTGTTTTCAGTTTCATGCTAGTAGTGGCTAATATAGCCTGTAGCTCCTAGCCTCAGACAGAGATGAGGAACAAGCTAAAGAGGTCTAGTGAGCTCACTTCTTTTTATTTCCACATCCCCATAAATGTATTATTTTCGAACTTGTAGTCTTCAGCCCCAGCAGACATTGACTTAAGTGACTTGATATCAAGCCTCTGATGTGTAATAGATGGAGTTCCCCTTTAATAATGGCTTCATTTCATTTAGGTGTGTCAGTCGCAGGGTCCCGGTACTGTGCATGCTTGCTCATTGGGCTCACTTCCAGGGACACTTAGATGGAGCAGCACCATCATTAACGTTATTAATTCCACCTGTGCTTTTCCTTTTATGACATGTCAAAATGTCTGCAGTGTCAGTAGCCTAGTAGGATGGCTTTGTTCCATTTAAGTGTCCCAGTAAGCCATGTCAGTGAGAAAGCATGCTTTCTAGCAGGCCTCTGATACACCTAAATGGAATGCAGCCATCTGTAATTAATGTTTTTCATTACTTTTCTTGGTAAGACATGTTATGACAGGTTTTGAGAGTCTCTGCAAAAAAACATCCATCACCTCCACATGCTACACATTTTTAAGTCAGTCCTGTTGCTCACTTCCTCCACCTCTCACACCTCCTTGATGCATTTGCTCCTCCGTTTCACCCTCTTGCCATCTTTGTCACCTCAACCTTTTCTCTCTTCTCACTCTCTTGACAGCTTGACTCCTTCCATTTCACTCCCCTCTCATAAGGCTATGACTCCAATCTCATCAGCCCGGCATTTGTTTAAACTGTGCAGCAGTTCTCAGTGCTTCCTATTCAGCTCACACATTTCATTTCCCAGTCACTTCACAACTCACTTAGGCCCGGATATTATTGGCCACCCTGGCTTATCTTCTTGGGATGAACCATTAATGACTATAATTGGAGGGCAGAGAGAGAGACAGAGAGAGAGACAGAGAGAGAGGGCAGAGGGGTGGGGGGTAGTACTCTGAGTGATCATCTTCTCTGAGCATAAATAGAAAGCCAGGAGTGCATGATGACATGATACTTTCTGCAAATACAGAATCCTCACTAAGAGGGGAAATGGAAAATGGCTTTGAGGACTGTGGTTTTCCTGTACACGGTGGACAGATAGTGGATCTGATAATACCAGCTGTTCTGTCTTCTCAAGTTGCAATCGTTTCATTGAATGTAGTGTTTCCTTACTTAGGAGCTTTCTCTTCCTTTGGGTCGGAACTTAATGCTGTGGGTCCTCGGAAATTCTTATGACTAAGATAGAGAGGTTAATTTGATACAGGCCTAATAGAAACAGATCTGAAATGCAATATGTCAATGTTTTTAGATACAGCGTTTGAAGCTGGCCCATGCAAAAGAATGTGGTATTGAAATTCACAAGTCAACAACTTAAATTGGTAGCACCATGTAAATTTGGTGTCCTAAAATGGTGTCACCAGTCAAATATGGTTGAAAACCTCTCATCTATGGTGCCAACAAATACCCAGCTAATAGTGTTATTTCTCCGTGGAGATAGTTTTGGTTTGGTTTGGCATGTTGGGAAATGTGGGTCTTGCTGAGCGTTAGATGAGATCGATACCACTCCCAGTTTTGGGGGAGTGTGCTATTGGCATGCTGGCTGCAGGACTGTCCACCAGAGCTGCTGCCCATAAACTGATGTTCATTTCACTAGCATAAGCTGTCTCCAAAGTCATTTCCAAGAATTTGGCAGTACATCCAACTGGTCAAATGACCTCTACATCCGGCCTCTTCACCTGCAAGATTGTCTGAGACTAGCCACTGAGATGAGTGTCCATGGGACGGTTTCTGGCAGTCCATGTAGGCTGAGCTCTTAGCAGCGGCCGGTGTTTGACTCATGTTTTCCCTTCTTTATTTCTCCCCCCTTTCCTGTCTATCGTCAGCTGCTCTATCTGATGAAACCAAAAAAACGCACAGGAAATAATCTTTAAAAGAAAAAAAAGAAAAGAAATTATTTTGTCTGCAAACCAACTGTTGCATCAGCTGTTTGGGTGGCTGGATTCAGCCCATCTTGCAGAAGAAGAAGCTGGGGTCCTGAGCTGCTGTGGTTACACATGTAGTGTGGTTGTGAGGATGGTTGGATGTACTGCCAAAAGTCACATCAATGACATTGGAGACATCTTACGTTAATGAAATGAAGGTTTAGTTCAAGTGCAACAGCTCTGGTGGACATTCTTGCAGTCAGCATGCCAATGGCACACTCCTTCACAACTTACAACATCTGTGGCTTTTAGGTACGCACAATAATATCAGCACATCATCGGTATTGGCCGATATTTCCCTTAAAATGAAATATCAGAATTGGCCAACATGCTTTTTCTTAATTTGCACAATGAATGAATTTACCATACATTAAAAAGCATTGTATTTCATGTCTCCTTCTGCTGGTGGGCCATTATGATAAGAGTATGCATGCATAATATGATATTAATTCCACTACAGAAGAGATTCGATCAAGAAAATTAGGCGGGGAAAAAAGTAGATATATCTATCTGTATCGGTTATTGGTCAAATGAGTTGTGACATATCAGCATATTGGCCAAAAATCCAATCTTGTGCATTCCTAGTGGCATTTTGTTGTGTCATAAATCAGCATATTTTAGAGTAGCCTTTTGTTATAACCAGCTTGAGGCACACCTGACTAATGATCACGCTGTTTAATCAGCATCTTGATATGCCACACCTGTCAGGTGGATGGATCATGGAATGAGATGGCAAAATGCTAACTAACACAGATTTAAACAAATTTGTGAGCAAAAGTAGAGTGAGCCTTTGTGTGCACTGTGCACAGAAAAAGTGTTACATCTTTTATTTATTCTCATCAAAAAATGGGAGCAAAAACAGAAGTGCTGCATTTATATTTTTGTTCAGTGTAGTTCAGATGGGAACTTTCTTAGTGTAGTCTGTAGATTATCCAAAGTAACTCGCACACTATCTCTGGAAAGAGAAAATTATTGTTTAGACGACCAGTAACTTGGGAAAATAAAACCACAACAACTAGCGTAAGTGACTAGTAGAGCTTGGTGAGAGCTTAAATTTGTGTGCATCATTTAAATGTCACACTCAGCACAAACAGAGCACTTTTTTCCAGTCAATACCGTGCAATCCGAAGAGCCACGATTTATTACTTCATCAGCATTTTCTGATTTGCATGACTCATAATAGTTAAGTAGGTGCTTCAACACATGAACTTTAGTTGTATCTCTGTGTGAGATTTTACACTGAGGCCCAGTGTATGTGGATCAGGACACACTCACATTGGCTGGAGGGTGTAGAGGACAGTGTAGTGCAGCTCATCCTGCAGCCAGGTACAGCTAATGTGCCTCAACAAGCCTCCCAACAGATGGTTTGTGTTTCTGCGTGTGGGTGTGTGTGTTTGTAAGTGCGAGAGAGTGATGATGTTTTGTGTGTGTGTGTGTGTGTGAATGTGTGATGGTATATGTGTGAGTGAACAGGTCCGTGTGTGTGTGTGTGTGTGTGTGTGTGTACTGAGGACAGATGAAGTGAATTTGTGGCAAAGAGATTGTTGAGAGTTGGAGAGGCGAGATGTGTCCTGCACAACATTTCAGTTATGTAATCACAGGTAAGGCAGGAGAGCTGTGCTATAGCACCAGGCCCACTGTAAAATCTATCATCTATTATAGATCTGTCACAGGGGCCCACATGACCCACCTACTGCACATCATGATGTCTCCACTAAAGCCCTGCAGATCTCTTCTGTAGGCAGGCAGTGGGAACACTTCTGGTAGAAAACACAGCCCATACAAAGGGTTGAGTACCTGGAAAAGGCACTCTGGAATCAGAATCTGCGACTGTGTTTTTCTGGTGCCATTTTACAAATATAATACCTCTCGTAACCGGAGTCATTTTCACGCTCATTCTGTTTGCAGCTATGCTTAACTTCAAATCAATTTGTACCAACTCTGGAAACAGACATTGTTTTTGAAAGCTGACACATCGCCTGGATCATTTATCATTTATGATGGCCTAGAAAAGATTTTGCAGTCAATTACACCACCTCCTCCTGCTAGCGATTTAGTGTTTTCCCCCGTGTTTGGCACAATATATGATTTACCCCCTCAGAAACCCACACAAATGTTAATCCAGTTGTCGCATAACCATTGCTTTGCAATCCTTACATTCCGTATTTCAGTCATGTTGCTATTCAGAGGAGGCAGAGGTGCACAGTATTGTTCTCTGCTGGTGAAAAACAGAATAAACTCCTGGTGATGAATAGCTTGTGACAGATTATGTGATTTAAGACTGCATTTGAGGTTCAAGGAACAACCTATGCTGTTCCATTCGGCCTCTCAAGGCTATGTGTGCTCTCTAATGGAGTGGGCGGTAGCCAATGACTTCTGGTCATTCAGAGGGAGACTTGCTGTCATTATGCATTTATATTAAATCTTAGGTCACAGGGTCTGTAAGATGTCTATTTCCATTTGAGTGTGGTGTGTTTGCATTCAGCCATGAGTTAGATTAAGACACCTTTTTAAATTTGAAAACCGGCTCCTTTGGGCTCATGGTCAAAGACTTTACTGTAGGTTGCAATTTTTTTTTTCTCTTACAGAGGATAACTAAGAAAATGTCGCTTTAAGTGGATGTGCAGTGCAGTACACTTAGGGTTCATTTGACCAAGTCTAAAAGTGAGGCCGTAAGACAAGTCAATAATTGACTAGTAAAAACACAAGCACTCTCACACTCACATGCAAACATATAAAGATCACTCATCACTCAAAGACTGAAATATAGGATGGATTTTTGAGACAGATTTAGAAAAAGTTATTGATACAAGTTGGCAGATGTCAGTCTGTTCCATAGACGAGGGGAAGTGACAGCGAAGGATGCTTAAACCTTAACTGACAACATCCATGAGAACAACAAAATAAGAGTGCTACAGGTCAAAATGATGTGGAGGTGGACGGTATGAAATCCACTGACAGTGTTTATAGGCACAAAATATCCCAGTTTTTGCCCTTATTCCAATAAAGACAATATTCCTACTAAGCTGTTTATGTGGCTAATAAAAATGATTATTCCAGTAATATTCACGTTTACATTCAGCTGTGCATTCTCTAAGTATAGTGTCTTCAGATGTCGTTTATCACCGCAAAATATGGAAAAGTGAAACAGCTGGAGATTCTTTTGATGTCAGCACCCTTACGGACTAAAGGGATATGAATAACTGACACACATAATTTGACTTTATGACTGCATCAGAAGAAGTGAGTCACCACCTTTTTTTGTTGTGTCTCCTGTTTACCGTGCCTGTATTTCTGAGTGCATTAGTCTTTGGTGCTTGTGGTTTTAGTAAAATGAACTGAACAATTGAATCATAGAGAATCTAACCAAGCTCACAGTATATAGCATCTCCACACTGGCAAAAGTTGAAACATTTATATTTGTATGCAAGAACTTAACAGCTAACTTTATTACTTGCTTGACAAACAGACCAGGAGTTTGATTGAGACAGGCGTTTATTTGTCAAAATATGTAGCTACACCAGGCTTGTAAAAGGGGCTGGGTGTTTAATTGGGACTAGGCTTTTAATTGAAGTTTTACATTAATTCAGAATATCTAAATAGAGTTTGCTGTTTACACGACCAGTATGAAATTCAGAATATTTTCATATTCAGACCATAGGCGTCATTTAGGTATGGCGAGGTATGGCAGCTGCCCTACCTTGGAATCGGGAGAAAAAAAAAGAGAGAGGTTCTGTAGTCATCTTACTTGTGAGTGTCCTTCATATTTGTTGCAAGTGATCAGATGTGATATGTTAGATAGTCCGAGACGCACTGGCTGGTTGTTTTCATTGTAAATAGGTCAATAATATGCTCATCAGTGAGTGTTAGTGAATACCAAGTGTTATTGAATCAAATTGTTCGCCACTTCGCTCCTCCGCGAGTTATGAGTTATGTGAGTTATCTGTGTGTTGTAAAAGCATTTTGCTCTGCTGCTGTAGACAGCCTGTCTAAATGATGTCTTGAAGCCTGTCTGATTGTATGTGGGGTTTTTTTCTTCATGTCGGCATGTTAAGCTTGTATTTTCGGTCTCTGGAGACACTCCAATAAATTCGCCTATACAGTATTGTACCAAATTGGCCTTTGTTTTACTGTGTTTCATACACCGGACCCCTTGGTTATCTTCTAGAAATGAGCTTGTAATTAATTTATTTTCTTTATTTTCTGTGAAGTTAAACACATGACTAATGATAATTAAACGTCCGCTCGCTGTCCGTGGTGCTGAAATATGCGCCGAAATAGGTCCGATGTTTTCACTGCTCTCACCAAGTCGTGCATTACATGCAGACATGAGGTAGCCTGTTATGAATGTGAGAAACAGCTTCATGTCCTTTGAAACAGTTTTCAGTAGCATAGTATGTACTTCTGACAGGTCAAAGACCAAAGTGAAGTTTTATATAAGTTCATATTTTTGAAACTCCATCATCAGTAGCTCTGTGACGTCATGTCATATTGCCATACCTTAGCTTTTGCTGAAACGACGCCCCTGATTCAGACTAAGGGCCGTTTCATTCAGACGCATTGGCCGCCATGATGTGTGCTTGCGTCTCAAAATGTGTTGTCCATTTTTGTGATACACGGCGCGTGTAATACCATGCGTTGCCAGCGGGGGTGATAATGCAAGCAACATACTTGAAATTAACCACTTTTTGTTATTCACAGAAGAAGCAGGTATGAAATATGGCGGGCGAGGAGTAAAAACTTTGCAAACTAGTACGGGCACACCCCCATTTATATGACAGTTCTAGTTTCCTGCACTCTAATAAAATAGCGATACTAGCTAGCTACAGCAATACTAGCTAGCCGGAATGTACCAGTGACTCTGCTACCCCCTATTGTGCGAGCCATGTATTGCATTTCAAGTGTCGCCCGTGTCGCTTGCATTCAATGTGTTGACTATGAGAGGAAGTGCGTTGCTTGCGTTGCTTGCGTTGCTTGCTCACGTTCCATGCGTCGACTATGAAACAGCCCTAATAGTGGAATGTCAGGGTGCACGCAGATGTAGTCAACGAAGACATTCAAACCACTATCCAACCTACAAAGTTAAAGGAATAATTTGACATTTTGGCAAATATACTTAGTGCATTTGTAACCAGTCTGGCCTGACACTTCAGTTCGCTACAAGTTCTGCATTGTGTTTGTGGATGACGAGAAAGGAGACTAGGACAATGTCTGCCTCGCTAACCAGGGGGATATATTCTCTGTGCAACACATTAAAATCAGTACAGGAACTTCTAATGACCAGCTTTCCACAAACACACCTCTCCTCGCAGGGTCTGGAAAACGAGTGAGGAGGATAGCGCGAATCTACAGGAAATGAGGCCACCAAAATGCCTGAGGTCACAGAACAAAAATCAAATTGACCAACATGAACATATTAAAAAAGCAACAGAATATGGACAAATACAAAAGATGGATTTGGTGAAATATAAACCTATTACAGTTATACACTGGTACCACATTCTTGCCGAGAGTTAGTCGAGAAGGTCGATACCAGTATATAAAGACTGGAAGTATGAGGAAACAACTGGGTTGGCTCTGTTGGGGGGGGGTAAGAAAGTAGATAACACTGCTAGCTATCAATATTTCATATGTTATTTATTGTTCATTTCATCCACACAAACATCAGAGTCTAGAAAAAGACAAGTCATCCAGGAAGTGCATCGCAGTTTTTGTACAGATTCAAGAAGCAAGATGTAACATGTTGAACTTTAGAGGGGCAGGTGCATTGGCAAAGAGTGGTATCGATCTTTTCATCTGACTCTCGACAAGAAAGCAAATAAGTGCCTTTCCCAAAATGTCAATCTGTTCTTTTAATAACAAAAGAATATTGGATTGTGGAGGTGACATGTTGGTGTTATTAGTCCTATTTCGGTGACATTATTTGGACTTTACTCTGGTATTTCTGTTTGGTTGTCACCAGTAGTCTCTTTCTCTTTGCTTGTATCTTCTGTCTTTGTTTTCTTATGATTAAAAAAAAAGGCTAATCAGTCAGGTTGTCCAAGTTGCAAATTGCCTCATACATAACTAGCTTTTATTTACGCAGTGATGCAGCACTGCAGCACTGAAGCTTTGTATCAGGGGCCTACCCTCGCAGCACATGACTATCTCACTGCCCATCTCCGTAGTTGGAAAAGTGAAACTGCTTTTAACTTCTTTCTCATGCTGCCTCAGTCTCAGTATTAGCATAATATATTCACCTATCTCTCCAAGCCTCTGCGACTTCTAAACGGTAAATTGAAGGGTAATTCTGAGTCATGTGGAGCAGCATCCTAACTGGATTAAACCCTCCTTTGCATCTTATTACCGGCACTTACATTCAATCAAAGGCTGACCGCTCATCTCTGCTTACAGGAGACGTTCCAGGCTCCAGAATACTGTGAACAGCACAAGAAAAGGTGACAGTAATGTGAAAACCTGTTTCGGTTAATCACAGAGCTGTTGGCAGTATCGGATCCTCAGCTGAGCTCTGTGTGTGTAATGTGGTAGTACGTGTGTGTGTGTGTGTGTGTGTGTGTGTGTTACAGAATGTGAGACATGTCATTGGTTGCTCTGTTGTTGGAGTGCCTCTCGTCCCCTTTCCCTGATCTTGATGAGTGTAGCCTGCAGGATGCCATCTGGGTTCTGTCATATGTTATTACTGTGCCACGCAAAGGCTGAGATGGCTTATGTACGGCACTGTGTGGCTGCGGGTCAGAGTGGAGTGAGTGTGTGTGTGTGTGTGGGTGGCAGGGTAGAGGCTCTCTGCGTGCTTTGTGTGTGTGCGTCGCTGCGAGGTATTTTATTGTCCGTGTGTGTGTTGCTGTTGAGAGTGAATTCATGTCTCTGCGTTTATTCATACCAGTGTCGAAACAATTAGTCTTTCAATTTATCATCAGGGAAATTATTCAACAGCAATTATGGTAATGGTTTAATTGCTGAAGCAATCTAGTAAACAAAGATGGCAAACGGTTACAACTTCTCTATTCTGCTTTATGTGATTGCAAACTCAATATGTTCTTGGTTAGGAGTGTTCGACAAAGTAAACTGTGGGGTACATTTTTAAGCTTCTCTCTGACATTTTATAGACCAAACCTTAAATCGATCAAGAAGAAGAATCACTTATCATTTCATTTAATGTGTCTTTGTGGTCATTTTGTGTCTCTGTGTGGTCATTTTATGTCTCTTTGTGGTCTTATGTCTCTTTGTGGTCTTATGTCTCTTTGTAGTCATTTCATGTCTCTTTGTAGTCATTTTGTGTCTCTTTGTGGTCATTTTGTGTCTCTTTGTGGTCATTATATGTCTCTTTGTGGTCTTATGTCTCTTTGTGGTCATTTTGTGTCTCTTTGTGGTCATTATATGTCTCTTTGTGGTCTTATGTCTCTTTGTGGTCATTTTGTGTCTCTGTGTGGTCATTTTATGTCTCTTTGTGGTCTTATGTCTCTTTGTGGTCTTATGTCTCTTTGTAGTCATTTCATGTCTCTTTGTAGTCATTTTGTGTCTCTTTGTGGTC
>NC_065525.1:32010149-32036412 GCF_006386435.1 Epinephelus moara
TTTGTGTGTCTTTATGGTCTTTTTGTGTCTCTGTGGTCATTTTATGTCTATTTGTGGTCGTTTTGTGTGTCTTTGTGGGCTTTTTGTGTCTCTGTCTGGTCGTTTTATGTCTCTGTCTGGTCGTTTTGTGTGTCTTTGTGGTCTTTTTGTGTGTATTTGTGGTCATTTTATGTCTCTGTGGTCATTTTATCTCTCTTTGTGGTTGTTCTATGTCTCTTTGTGGTTGTTCTATGTCTCTTTGCCGTCATTTTATGTCTCTGTGTGGTGGGAGGGGGAGTTTGGATGGGGGGTTGAAGATGGCAGTGTGTTGGTGAAGATTCTCAGTCATCCAGGCCAGGTCATGGTAATCTTAAGTGCTACATCGTAGGAAACTGGACTTGCTTTAGTTTCTTAAAGACGTTTCACCTCTCATCCAAGAAGCTTCTTCAGTTCAGAAGCCTCTTGGATGAGAGGTGAAATGGATGAGAGTCTCTTAAGAAACTCAAGCAAGTTTAGTTGCCTCTGCCTCATCTCTCAGAAATCAAAGCTACAGACACATAACACAATACACCATTAAAAACATACAGTGAAACAATATACATGATACAATAGTGCAGATAGGCAGGTAGGAGCAATAAGGTATATAAATAGTAAGAGACCACATCTTATAAAAATAGCACTGTTCCCTGATACAGTCAGTCTGTGCTTATTGCCTGTATGGCATAGGGAATAAAAGACTTCTTATATAAAGGAGGCAAAAGCAAAAACCAGTGCACTCACTTATGTCATTATATCACTAATAAATGTTTTGAAGATTTAATCTACTGCTTAAAAATAAGTCAAATGATTCATAAATCATCATTAAAATCAATAAAAAATGTTTTTCAGACTTCAGTAATACATTATAACGAGGGTTATAAAGCAAACATTTGAATCTTGATGAATTTTAATCATTTTTTGTCTATCTGCAAAACTTACACATATTTCTTGCTATAAAATATACTGTAACTTTGCAGTTTTTGATAGAAGAAAGGTTACAACTGCCAAATATTTGAATTAGCAATTTATCTGATTAATTCTTTAGTCTTTGAAATATCCGAAAAATATGATAAATGCCCATCATAGTGTCTCCAGAAGCCCCTTGTGATATCTTCAAATTGTTGGTTAATCTAACTAACATCCAAAAGTTATTAAATTTACAACATTATTAAGAGACAAAAATCACATCCTCACAAATCCTCTCATTTAATAAGCTGCAACCACAGAATGTTTAGCTTTCATCTTTTATAAATGTCTTAAATGATTACTCAGTTATCAATATCTGCAGATTAACTTTCTGCGGATGGACTTGGTGATTAATATGCTAATTGTTTTTGCAGTGAATTTGATGCTGCATATATTTCTCTGCATACTTTTGACACTGTTCTGGCATCTGCACGGTGATATCGCCAAGGAATCCACAAATGGCAAAGTGACCTGGGCTGATCTATACGGCTGATCTGCAGTTATCTGCATAATTACCCGCCTTCAGCAACCCGATGGCGCCCTGTAGAGTTTGATGTTTTACACTCCTCCTTCAGTTCAGACTAGTCTCTATTAGTTGGCCTCAGAGGCTGCCCCCGTCCTCTGTAAATAATGTATGATTGCTCTGGTGTCTGTCTGTGCACTGCTGTGCCCCTGCAGTCTGAATTTATACTTCTGTCTTCCGCTGTGCGATGCTGCTATCTCTTGGATGTTGATGTCTTTGATGCTTTTCAGAACAGTGTGTGGTTTTATTGTTGTCTGGGAATCCACTTTACAGTCGACTCTGCTACTAGGCTATATTTGTGTTTGATGTCTAATGCTGTTTGTGCCAAAAGTGGAATGGTGAGAATTAAGTTAAGAATATAAGTTGGTCTAAACAATATTTTTATATTAACAATGTAAAAAATGTGTGTGCTTGTAGTGACATAACCTCAATGAATTATCACGTGCAGCTCCCCTCACTTACGCAGAGTGTTTAAGCTTCTTTTAGCTCATTGTTTTTTTAGGGTGTGTGTTTCAGATCGGTCTCACTCTCTCTCTTATCAGCCTTGTTTCCAGCAACAACATGCAGCTATTTCCAGGGAAAAATCTCTCATGTGCTACTTGATCAGCCCCAAACAGCAGAAACTATAACCCTTTTCAAACTGGACAAAAAAACATGAACACCCACTGACATATGGCTTTTTTTGTTTAATGGGAAAGGACACAATCGGCATTCATTCCCACGACAAATGACCATGCAGTATAGTGACACTATTTATCGTCTCCATCTCAGATCGGCTCCAACACGCGGTGATGCATTGGTACGTCACCACAAAATTAGTTGGCACTGCCACTGTAACATTAGGCTCATTCGAGACGAGCCAGGCTGGCGCAGAATTGATCATCACCGATTGCTGCATAGTGCATCCTGGTTAGATTTGTCACCTGCTGTCACCTGATCTGCTGATTGGTTTTTTTGAGTCAACAATATGACTTGGTAAGTAGGGTGTGAGGATCCTCAACCTAACATCTGTACAGATGTGAAGCCCTGACTGCATCAGACTGATCTATAAGGAAAGCTGTTGTCTTGTATTTCTTCCCTCTGTGTTTGACTGTTTGTGGCTGTTTTCAATTTATTCGTGTAGTTTGAGGGGGGCAGGTCTGCTCAGCTGATTTATATGCAGGAGCAAACAGATATGATGCTGATTTACATAAAAATTCCTGTGAAATGGAGGTTGAACACACAAACATTTTAATAGGCTACTCAAAATACTCAAAATTACAACTGATGACTGCAAACAAACTGATATATGGGTCTGATAATACTTTAATAAATCGGAATCAGATCTAACAGGATGTGAGTTGTGTTTCCTGTGACTTCCTGTACGGACCGAAGGCTGCTGGAAAGTGTCTCTGTGCATCCCAATACCCATAGTATGCCAGAAAAAGAACTAGTAAATCCCAGTACATAGCATGTCAAATGCAGTATGCCAAAAACACCAGGATGTGCTACTGCATCTGCTCAGATTTTGCAGTTGCCAAGCCAGCATGCTTTTCTGGCTATTCTGACCCACAATCCTCTGCACAGCGGACAATATGTCACATTGACTGAGCCGCAAACAGATGACAGCTTGACAGCTTATTGACAGCTGCAACCGATGACCAGTCGAATGTACATAACTATATAAATAACTAGGGATTTCCCGATCACTTTTTTTTTTGCATCAGATCCGATAACGAGTCCTTTATTTTGAAACCGAGTCCGATACCGAGTCCGATCCGATACTTTGCAAAGCATTAAGAAAGAAAAAAATTCTGAATTGTAAACAAATTGTCCCTCTAGAGATGCCGTAGGGCTGTAGTAGGCGCGGTTCTGCCGTTAGGTGTGGCTGTCTTGCTCAGAATAAAGAGAGAAGCGTTGGCCGCTGATCCTGCTGTCTCGACTCCTGTCCGTTTATTGCTCATTAGCTGCACTCAGTTAGGCGAACCCAGGACATTCGGTTACAGTACATTGGAAAGCGGAGGCAGCAATGAACAACATAGATGGAAAAACTTGGCCATTTTTGTTGTTTTGATTCCTCCAATCTTTTATTACCGATTCTGATTTTATAATAACAGTGACAGAGAACAGATGCAATTTCACCGCCGCAAATATATGTTAGAATCTACAATCTGTGCAGTTATAACTTTAAAGTTAAACTAAATACATTGCATAGTAACAACAGCAGAGCTCTTCGTGTTGACCTCTGTCTCTGGCATTTGTTTTATCTCCATGGTAACAGAAATAAAAGCAAGACTGTAGTATGTTCCGATTGTGTGCATACTGCATGCAACAGTACATAGTTTTTAAGGGCAGCTGCAGTACCCACTAAAAGTAAAGAGACGAAGTATGTAATTTGGAACAAACCTTCTGACTCCGCTCCCTGCTGCTTCTGTGTGATGTCATCCACTTTCCAGGCGAGGCGCAGGTCATCTTGAACAGGCTTATTTTCACTTGGCTCCATGCTGCGTTCTACTGTTTACTAACCCTGTTTTCCAGTTCATTTATGACGTCGAATGTGACACATCCGTTAAAGAACATAAGGGGCTCCTTTTAACTGGCAGGTATTCTCATGTTCAAAAAACTCACATGTAAGTGCTAATTTGGATGGAAAAGGGGTAAAGTTAGCAACTAGCGTGTGTGCACAGTGGAGCATTTAGCACGTACAAAATCACATTATTTCCCCAGGATTTGGTGGACACTAAAAGTGAGCTTAAATAAGAGTGAATATTGGACTTAAATTCATGAGATATCTAGAAACAAGACTCCAAATAAATGTTACTGTTGCTCCTTGTCTTGCCAGATGAGTAAAAAGGCTCATGTTTGCTAACACATATCAACTTTAAAGGATTATATTGTGTCAGTGTGGTGGTGCCCCCAAGTGGCCAACATCTCAACATATGTTAAGGAACAGTTTGGTTCTTATCTTGTGTAGTTCAACAAAAATGAGTACAAAATGAAAACCACTGACGTATACGACCCTAAAAACATATGTACCATTTTATAATCCTACAGATAATTTGTCATGGTCAATAAGACATTATTAATGTGCCTCACTTGTGCCGTGAAGCTCATTTCCATGTGCTTGCAGTAAAGGGTAAAACACAAAGGTGTGTACACAGTGAACAGGGAGACAAAGACACGAGGCAATAATGACGAGAGCTACCAAACAAAGGACACCGGCCAAAAGGAAATTGCTTATTTACCTGAAATGTATGACTCCTTTCGTCTGGAGCCAAGCCATAAATAACAAAATGAACTGATCTAACAGGCCTCTTCCAGGAACAGGTGCAGTGGTACAGTGGTACAGTGGCCCAGTAGCCGGCTCACTATGTCTCGTCTCTACTTGGTGCAGTCTCCCTGCGGAGGGAGTTCTGTTGTCGCTTCCTAGCTCTGATTTATTATCCAGACACTTTACTTACAGAGGAGTTCAGCTCTGGGGACGCCAGTGGCCGTAGTCGTGGCTATTCCCAAACCACCCTGTGATGCTGCAGCCCAGCAAATGTGTGATGAATGGGGGTGCTAGTGTGTACATGCTAAGATCTAGGCAGTGCTATTGCAAAGGCTCTCTGGGTTTGTGTTTGAGGGAGAATGTTCATTAGGGTCCCTAAGGAGGGCAGGAGTGTTGTTCTGATGCTTCAAATCAAAACAGGATACAGTCGAGCTGCGTACTGCAACCTAAAATAGATGAAAGCACATGCTCATTTAGAGTGGAGCAGCCCTCGACTTGAATACAAAGAGCAGTGATTGAGATTGAAAGACTGTACTGTCAATAGTTCAAGAATCAACATGGAAATGATGGATATCGCCTACAGTGTGACCAAACACGAGCCATGTTTTGGTTCTTCAAGGCCTGGTGTTGACTTCTTTCATTGTTAATTCTGATCACATTTTCCACATGTCGTTTCCAGTTCCATGCACTAGAGTCAAAATATTTGAACAGGAGGCGGTGGTGGGTGTTTTTGCCGATGTGTTTTGACAGGATTATAACAGTTCATCCCACCACAACTGCAAATAAATAACTGGATGATGTATTCATTCACCCGTACTTTCCTGTTTATGATACAGGTGCAGAGGGAATCTGAAGTCAGATCTAAACTGCACATACAGATGGGTGCATTTGTTAAGTTTCTGCACCTTTTTATTAAGGCTTTTGCTTTGTTACCTGGTTGGATGTGATTAAGCATATCACTACATTTAACAACAATATTTGGAACACAAATTATACTGCGTAGATCTGAATGATCTCTCTGGTCTATCTACCAGAAAAAATGTTTTTTCTGGTGATTGGATTGTTAACAGACCAGATAGATCAGATAGACGGAGCAGCAGAACTCCAGGCACAGTGAAAGTGAAACGAAACCGTTCATTGCGTTCTGGGTCTAAAAGTTTGCCTCCGCAGCAGCTGCTGCTCTCATCCATTGATCTGATCTGATCTGATCAGATCAGCTCTGATTGGATTGACTGATCAATTATCCACCCCGTGACTCAAAACTTTACAAACTGCTGCTGAGGAAAAAAATAAACTCACGAAGAGTTCCTTCTGCACTGCGTTCACAGACCTGTAAAAACTTAGCAACAACCCAACGCCTGTCGTCACTTACCGCCACACATAGATTATAATTCTATGGGAAACACTGATTTAGGCACAAAAATCACTTGGTTATGGTTGGGAAAATATCATGTTTTTTGCTTCAAATACCTGCTTTTCGTGGCACTATCCCGCTGGGAAAGGCAATGATGTCTTGGTAAATAAAACCGGTTTTCATGGCACTGTCCCCGGTGGAAAAACAGCGTCAGATTGCTAAAAAAACAACCACGTCTGGAAGCTAAAATGGTGCAGGAATCAGTGACGACTCGCTAATACACAGCCAATTTTGTTGTTTGATCTGATCTGCAGCTTGGCAGGCATCTCGTCTAGATGTCACGCCATCCCGATGACAAAGTCAGCTGCTGTACTTCTTCACTTTAGAAGCAATACGATACATATGAAATGTACAAATGTGACATATTTGTGGTTTGCAGAAATGTACAATGCCAACATTTTCTTCTGGCGACTGGGCTGCTAATAATCCATCAACAGAAAATGGCTCTGCAAATATTTTGACAATCTGCCAATCGTTTTACTCTCTAATCGAGCCAAAATGGCAAACATTCAATGATGCCAGCTTCTCAAATGGGAGGATTTGGATTTGATGCTTTCTTCCGTTTTATATGTTTGTAGATTCAATCTTTTTGGTTTTGGTCAGATAAAACAAGCATGTAGTATGAGGGGCATTTGTTAGAGTTTCCTGACATTATATTGACAAAACCATTAGTCAAGAAGATAATCAACAGAATAACTGATGATGAAAATAGTCATTGTATGTCTTTTGACAATATCTATCAATCAGACTACCATATGAACTGATTTTATGCAGTATGGCTGTAAAGCACAAATGTGAAAGAGACCTTCCTGATTTATTTTGCTGCATGGCAACAAAAAGTTTTATGACATCAAAGTAAAAAGTTTGAAATTTTAATAAAATGTTTTTGTAATGCAAAACATGCCCTAATGTGGTACAACCTTGATTTTACACTGACTGCAATTTATCTTCCACAGTAATTACATTTTTCATTCCAGTTCTATAATGGTGCAGTTTACCAGCCTACTTTAGGCCATGATAGTTGTACCATTAACACCTGCCACATGATACATATATGCAGGATAACTAGCCAAAGAAGTCATGCATTGGATCCACTCAGTCACCCAATGACTCCAACCCTCCTGTTGGCTCTGCAGCACAGCCTCTTGTATCGGTGTCTTTTCAAAGCCAGCAGCTTCCTCTGGAACTGCTCACTGGCCACAATATACAGCACTGGGTCCAGGCAGCTGCTAACGCTGCACATGGCCTCAAAGAACTCATAGGAAGCATAGAGGACGCCGGTGTTCGATATTGTGATCTGCTTATGGATCCTCATGAACACCAGGGTGATGATCATGACGTGGTACGGCACAAAGGAAACCACAAAGACCAGTATGGCGGCAGTGATGAGACGCAGAGGCTTCCCTCCTGTCCACTGGGCTCCTCTTTGCCTTCTACCCCTCGGGAGACGCCTCAAAACACGAACTGTCATTATGTAAAACACCAGCAGGACGGCGAATGGTAGCAGGAAGCCTATTACTGTTCGGATAATTGTGATTGTCTTGACGTAAATAAAAGGGCCCATGATGTGGTCCATGCACACAGTGACGTTTTCTGGTCGCTGAATAGCAAAAGTCACAAATAAGTCCGGAATGGAAGTCAGGACCAGCGCGATCCATGCGCAGACCGAGCACAGCTTGGCTTTACCCACATCCCACCAGCGGAGAGAGCTGATTGGGTGTACCGTCCCGACGTAGCGATCGAAACTGATGAGAGTGAGGAAGAGGATGCTGCCGTATATGTTGATGTTGAAGGACATCCTCTTGAACTGGCAGAAGATCTGAATGTCATTGAGGTGCGGCCTCTGGAAGGTGAAGTAGAGGGTGAAGGGGAGGGTGAGGATCCAGGCCGAGTCGCACAGGGCCAAGTTGAACAGGAAGAGATGGCTGGTGCTCGAAGCTTTCTTGAAGGAGTAGTTGATTATAGCTGCTATGTTTCCCAGGATCCCCACAGGAAGGGCGAAAGTGAAGATAACCAGCAGGATGTAGCAATACCACTGGCTGTTCTTAAAGTGGTGGCAGAATGATGTCGACTGGTTGGAGAACTCAAACAGCACCTCTGGAATTTAAGGACAGGAGGAAGGGTCAGTTTGGTTACTGTATTATTCTATCAATATATCTTTATAAAAAATTTCACCATACTTTTGACCAAATGTCTCGATATCCACATGACCAATGATTATTTATCAAAATCTAACTGTGAAACTATTTTGTGAAAGCACCAATAGTCAACCCTACAATATCATCACAATATTGATATTGGGGTGTTTGGTTTAAAGTACTGCGATATTTGATTTTCCACATATTGCCCAGTCCTACTTAGAATATTATGATATTCAAAACCTGAGACGATATCTAGTCTTATATCACGATATCAATAAAATATCAGTGTATTGCCCAGCTGTAGTTTGAAGGTTTGTGAGAAAGATTGTAAAAAGAACAGTCATGTAGCCTCAGGAGGTAGCTCCATATTTGATTCTGCATGTCACATTCGTGGATGATACAGTGTTAGAGGCAGGGCCCTGCTCGTTCCTATGAAAGTTGCTCAGTGTTGAAACCCAAAAAAGCTTGATTTACACAATATGGAAGTACCTAGATCTTTTGCATCTTGGGACCCATAGAACAAGCCCATCAGAGACTTAGGGCCGCTGAGCGACTAACTTCTATCGGCTGAGCAGGTAACTTTTGGTTTAGCATTTCGATAACTCAAATGGGGATGAAAATTATTGCTTTGTGCAGATCCCCTTGACTTTCAAAATGTTTTTGGACTGAATGGATCGAATCCCAATATTGAAACGAGTCATTTTGGGGAGGTTGTGATGCTCAAAAACTCATCACGTGAAAGACCTGGATGTAGTAAATTCACATTTGCCCACTGTGTAAAATTGGCTTCAATGCTTGCGCTGTTCCTGGGAGCTTGGTCATGATGAGAATTTTACAAAACATTGGCATCGGATTTGAGAAAGAAAATGTTGGTGTTTGACAGTAATCTGAGGTAATTGGGGGTTGTGCACATGCCGCGTCTTTTACCCCCTGGAAAACGCGAGGTCAGGTGCTAGGCGCTACTCTTGTGCCTTTTCTGTGCCAGCTTTCAAGAGCACAGCAGCAGGTTGCGCCCAGGTTGCTAAGCAACCTTAACCAGCACCATATCATAGCCTGTTTACCTGCAATCCTGAGTGCAGAGCTGATCTTCTTCCAGGTGCTGTTTGTGTGCAGGCCTGTTGTTCATGGGACAGATGAAAAGCTCAGGCAGCTCTGCACTAAAATGAACAGCTTCTTCTCCGTATTTATCACAGACTGATATTTATGGATGAAAGGAGAGATATCTGTTGGCTGTGATTGGTTGGTCCACGTCACATAACGTGGTGTGCACTAAAGCGTTCTAAAAGTTGAACTTAGTTTATCTCAGGTCGCAGCCGTCGCACCCTGACAAAAGGGGTTCTTGGGAACACGTGCGCACCGCTACAGTGTCGCTCTAGCATTTGAGCGCGCCTGCCATGCATCTACATTAAAAACAATGAATTTGAGGGTACAAAAAATGTGGCATGCTTACAGCCCCTTATTTGGCGATGTGGTTGTAAAATCAAGAGATTGAACTGAAAACTATCCTTAATTGTTGTTGCAGGTCAAGTTCAAGAAATGCTGCTTCCTAGACTTCCCATAATGCAGTTCGATAGTCTTTTGATTCACCCTCAACGGAGGGTGAATGCAGATCTCTCAGACATCATATTTGTAACACAAGCTTTCTGTTAAATTGTCTTTTCAGTAATTTTCTTGTCAAAGCTCCTGCAGAGCCACGGAAAACAACTTACAGCTGTTTTCATAGACTGCATAGTGCATGCTGTGACAGGTAAATTGACCTTGACAGGTAAAAATAGGTGGAGTGCCCCTTTAATACGCCAGAAATCAACTCAAACTAAACTGCCAGTTTGGAGTTATTGCTAAGTGTTTCTGTTATTTGTTTGATTTTGCTTAAGCTGTCAAATACGGACAATTAAGATCTGCCAGGTCACTTGTCAGTCCCAGAATATCACACCTAATTGACTCACCTTTCTGCACTACATGCATTATCCTATCAAGTAAGCAACACATAAAAACATGCATTAACAAATTATTGTTTTATGACCCAGGTCTTTTACTGCATAAAGGCCACTATGCTAAATTCTGTAAAAGCAAGGTCTATAAATCATGATGCTTTTATACCATCTACTTTGTGGAATTACGCTCTATAACACAGTGGATATTTTTGTATTATATGATGTCCATATTTGTAGTTGGTTGTACTTTTCAAGATTGTAATAACCCAGAATAATGTAGGTCGTAGTCTGTTTTATTGACTCTGCCGGTAAGCCCTGCTCTCAGAGAGTACTTTAGGAAAGATGTATGCACCCACTCTCTCCCAGGGCCCTTTTATATTTACAGTTGCTGTCTCCATAGTCTCTGAGCATCACCGGCGTGTCCAGGAAGCGAACACTTGACTGTCTGCTGTGAACAATGAAACCTGGGGACTGTTGATCTATTGCCTTCAATATGTCGGCCTCTGTTTGCACTTAATCACAGATAATATATTCATTTTGTTCAGGTGAGCGGATCCTAACAATTAACTGTTGGCACATTTCAACCTAGATCCTGTCTACCTGTCTGTACCTACTGAAAGGGAGAAAAGGCAAAGTCTAAAGTTTTATGTCCTACTTTGTGATGATGAAGGTTCATTTCTGTGATTTAAGTATTAAAATACACAGGATTCTTTTATAATACTGCCATGCTGCAAGTAATAATTAAAAAAAGCATTGGGAAACTATGTAATGTAGAAAATAATCAACTTATTTTAACAGCATTTCTGTCAGGAAATTAGATGAATGTCAAAAAAAGTTATTAGATTATTATCATATCATAAGTTATTTGAAAGTTTGATAAATCAGATGTAGATTATTGTAAGTGTTTGGACCTAAAACATGTTAAAATCATGATATTTTAGATTGTACTCACCTGGTTTAGTCGTGTCCGACTTGTTGTGGGTGGAGAACAATATCATGGTGAACAGAGACAGTGATCACATCTCAGGGTGCCTCCACTCCTCCTCCAGCAGCTGTGTGCTTCTCATCTGTCAGGAGCTGTCGATGCACTGCCTTACCCATGAGACCTGTGTGTGTGTGTGTGTGTGTGTGTGTGTGTGTGTGTGCAATACAGGAAATGGAGGATTAAACAGAAGCAGTGTTAAAACGTTAGCTACATTCAGTAATTGCTTGTGTGTGTGCACCAGTGCAGGTGTTTAACTGATGTTTATGTTTGAGTCTCTGGCTCCAGGGCTTCTGTATGTCCTGTGAGTGGATTACTCCTATAAATCTGGTGATTTTATTGCCCGAGCACTTCCCAGAATTATTGCATGTGATCTCATTATCACAGGGGTAACCGTAATGTCAGCAGTTTGAATCCCCTGATTGCCTGAAACAGTCTGGGCTGTGTGCAATCCGAAAAACTTTATTATGCACTTAGGAATTACTGTGAGATATGGTAGCCTTGTATACTTTGCTTTGTGTTAACCGTACAGTGGGATGATTATTTTTTTAAATGTTTTTTTTTTCTCAGTTTCATTTTTGCTATATTTTTATTTTATATTTTATTTGTTTTGTGGATTTTTGTGTGTTGCTATAGTTATCTACTGTTTATATTTCTTGAAATTCAAATAAAGACAGTATAAAAAAATAAAATACTATAAGGTTGAGCACACACTCAGTTGCCAGTTTATTAGCTACATGTAGCTGTAATGAATGCAGTCTAATACAACAGTCCTGCATTAAATCCGACCCTCATGAAGTTTATAATGTTCATTTTTTTTTAAATTGTTTTTGAGAAGTATTTATTCAACTGTGTGGTATTTTTAGGGGATGTGACATTATAGCGAGAGCTGTTTCTGTTATTTAGCCCAGTGGTTCTCAAATGGTGTGCCATGATGCAAATCCAGGAGTGCCATTGGATTTCGTGATAACCACACATTATTATTGCAATATTCAACTGGGCCTGTACAAAAAGTTATGAATGAATTTTTAATTAACCATATCAGTAAGTTGTACGTACCCATTTCCAAATTAAGAGGCAAACTCTGCCTTAAAAATTTAATTTAATTTAATTTAATTAAAAAAAAAAAAAAATTAAAAAAAAAAAAACCTTCAGGGGGAACCTATTTGTCACCTTTCGTGTGAGGGAATTAAAAGCATGTGACACATCTCATTGTCCTTCCTATCTTAAAGTATTTCCTGTTTAATGGATGTGTTATTGCAAATTCATGCGACTGATATGAGTTTCCTCCGTGTGTTGAATCGACTTTTATTTACCATAACTTCACAAATAAGAAACAATAAATTATGAAGATAATAAAGCCTCCACAAAAATAGCATTTTGTCTTGTGTGGGATTTATCCACGTTTCATGAGCAGAGGAGATCTCCGCTCGTCGCTAGGCTAATTTATACAATGTAAAACGCCATAGGCTGGCGTAAATAACGTTAGCATGTCGTATTTGTTTGGAAAACGTGTTTAATATGAGATAGTTGTTTTTTTCAGTGAACTTTGTGAGTTGTTATAGAGTCGAATTTTGTAACGTTACCTTTGTTAAATGTTGCTGTTGTCCCTGGCTTCATTTGAGAAGAGGAAAAGATCGCTAGCTGCTAGGCTAATTTATACAATGTAAAATGGCTTGTGCTAATAACGTTAGCATGTTGTATTTGTGGGGAAAATGTATCCAGATAAAGACAAGTGTTTTGTCTGTGAATGCTGCGAGTTATAGTGAAGCTGATTTGTGTACTTGTGTTTGAAATTGTCTCTATTAAGCCATGTTTAATGTGTGTTTTTTGAATCAACTCAGCTTTACAGCACTTCACAGAAACCTCCGCTGCTAACTAGTGTTTTGGAGGTGTAACTGCAGAGTGACACAGACACCAGGATTTATTGCAGGACTTTGTATTAG
The DNA here is from genome assembly GCF_006386435.1 of Epinephelus moara. Lineage (NCBI taxonomy): Eukaryota > Metazoa > Chordata > Actinopteri > Perciformes > Serranidae > Epinephelus > Epinephelus moara. Next base: position 32,023,324 of record NC_065525.1, read on the forward strand.
ACTGCCTTGGTTTTAGCTGGTGTACCTAATAAACTTGTAATTGAGTGTATAAGACACTCAAACCCCAGTCACTTCGATGCAAATGCTTGTATCACTGGATTTGTGACTTAACTGCTGATTTTGTGGAATCCGTGTAATCCTGTTGGATACTCTTTTCCACGCTGCCACTGCAGTGTGTCCTGACCAAATACGCAATTTGACAGTCTGAATAATGTTCTATGGTTGTTTCTGTTAACTGGTTATTTAATGGTGCTTTGGAGGAACTGGGGGAAGTGATTTGTACTGAAATTTCATTTAATTTATTTAGAAAGGAAAGGTATTGAACTACAGTTAGGGGTGTTACAGTTAAACTGGCCTGGACTAAGTGTAAAAATATTTCTGACCATAATTGTTTTTGTAAGGTAGCACAGGGTTAAGTGCATGTGAATTTCATCTAAGGATGTGTTTCTGTCTCGTGTTGTGACTTAATATGAATTAGAGCAGCAAGTGTAGGAGAGGAGTCATTGTTTTGGATCTGAAAGTAAAATATAATGGCTAGATGATTTGGGTAGTGGTGTGTCCAAGGGGGACGTTGGCTATGGATGTTGTTGATGTTGTTGGTTTGATAGTTTCCTGGATGGCGGGGGACCAAATTGGGAGATGGTAGGATATTGTTTAAAGAATGATTGCATGTAAATATGTGTACGAGACAGTATGGGTGAGATTTGTTCTGATCTTGTTATACACATTAAATTTCTAGTTGAGCTTCTTCGTTAACTTATGAATGTGGTTTTGATCAGTGAGATGTGAACTGAGGAATACTCCAAGATATTTGTAGGTTTCTGGCAGCATTGTTGCTCAGTGTTGTCTCTAGTTTTAGCAGAAATGGCCCAGTGGTCCAGGCTTCATTTACATCATTTGAAAATAATTCTCCAAGCTGGATTTGTTTTTCTACAAATGCAAATAATCATGACAACTCGCACCGAATTCAGACACTGATGTGCACTCAAATGATACAAGAGAACACATTTAGAGGCCCCATGAAATGCTCTGACGCGTTATTCCCAAATACAAGGATTGTATTTACTATTTGACACCTCCTAAAAAAAATTAGAAGCAGTATGTTGACTGTAAAGACACTGGTGCTCATGTTTGCCGCTCTCTGGTGTCTGTCCGTTTATAACCACTAGATGGAGACACAGCTGCATGTTTGATTTGGAAACCACATGAGGCGAGGTGGATATGATCTCATCCCAAACAGAGTGCTATAAATAGCATGAGAGGAATGATACTGTAAATACTGTATATCAGCATTCAAACTGTGTTTATATTCTTATGAGCTTGATCCATCTGAGTGAGTGTGTTTGCAGTGCGATCAAATGAAAGTAGCAATGAGATAAAGCAATGTGTCCCTCCCTGTTTTTTTTTTTTTTTTCCGTGGTGTCTGTGTTTGTGTGTGGCCGCCTTGTCCATGTGTGTTGTTGTTGTCCCCTGCCGGGCTGAGCCTGGCAGTAGGCAGGGCTCATGAATCACACCTTATCGGGGTCCTCTACTGTCGGGAGGTGCAGTGACTCAAACGGCTTGGCTGAATAGTTTTTGAATCACCCCCTAGTTAAATCCTGCCCATATAGGCAGTGAGAGGGCGGCCGTGCTCGCTGGCGCGGCATGCTGCTTTAAAAGTCAGATCTGCCGATACACACTGTGCTCCTACATCTAAGCCAGGGCTCATTGGCACTGGAGGCAATTAAGTTCACCCATGCAAGTCAATTCAATTATGCATCTGTGATGAGCCCTGAAATACCACAGAGCAAGACGTATGGTGTGGCCTCACACTAGGCCACTTTGCTTTTGCTAACCCTCCCAAAAAATGTACGGTTGACTCTTGTTATTAAGGGAATATTGAAGTTTATATTCTCGTCTGTAAAGCTCACAATAAGCAGAATTTTAATTCAACATTGCAGATCTGTTGTTTACTAAGATGTCAAAGGCTTTTTCTGCATAATGTATTTGAACCTACAACAGGAGGTTCATTCATTATAACTGCACTTTAACTCAACATAGATCTTCATCTCCGTAGGAATCTCAACATCTTTGTTTTTATGTGTGCGGCGGAGAAAAAAAAAAAACTAAAAGTGAGCAAGCTGAGACTGAACAGCATGTAAAACTATTGGAGAGTGAACCAGCCAGGCTGTAATGGGAAAATAAATGGAGCATTCTGCTTTGCTGTCATTCTGGCTGTGCGTGTGCGTGTGTGTGTGTGTGTGTGCGGACACAAACACAATGAGTTCTCTGAGGAGCTGTAACTCAAAGGGATGCTGACTGAGCTGCAGGAGAGAAAAACAAAGAGTTGTTCCTGGGAAGATGGCCGCTCTGGCACTGGATCACAGCTCGCAGAGACGAAGCAGAGGGAGAGTGTGTGTGTGTGTGTTTGTGTGTGTGTGTTAGCAGTATTTAAAGTAGTGGAAATAGGGGTGTATATCCAAGTTTATACTCATAGAGGATTTCTTAACAGACAGTGGAATAACCTTGACGCAGTTGATGTTTGGAGTTCACCACATGAGTTACGTTAATATGAAGGATCAAGTTTTTGGGCCTGAAACTGATCGGAGTCCTTTAATATTGTGTATCTGTCGACACAGAGTCCAATCAGATGCTCATAGTTCCCTAAATGTTGAACAAATATTAGGGCTGCACTATGAGAAAAATATGCAATATGTGATAACATTCTTGAATATCGCAAAATAAAAACACTACTTGCAATAGATATTAAGTGTACTGAGTTCTGCCGTCTTGCTGCTGTCGGTATACTGCTAAAATACAACAAATTCATTGTTTAATTAAAGAAATTAAAGGAAATAACTTCCTGTTTTTTTTTACTGATTCTCTCTTTAAACTAACCCAAAAAATCCAGAGTGCAATATTGCAGTCTTTCACAGTGTGTTTATCTCGCACGTTGACATCGACACGACAGTAAAAGAACGCTGATTTGTGCAGCTCTGTTAAATATCTGGCAGCCGTAGCAGCTGTAGCCCTCTGAATTTGGCCCACCTTTACTTTGTAATCAATTTGATAAGCTTTAATTTGTAATTATGATAAGGATGAAAGATTATCTGGAAGAATGACTACTGAAATCGACGTGACACAATCTGCTGGAGGGAAGAAGACAATATTGTTACAGAGTGAAGCTTCTTTTACCTCATAAACAATCTTTGGCTGAGTAGAGTCAGTGAGCACACACACACACTAGACAACAGCCAAGCTTTAGTTTGTTCTCTTATCAAGATATGCAGTTTATATTGTGTCAGAAAATTGTAAAATCCTTTCAAGTTTTCTGTGTATCATTGTTTAATTTAAAGGGGCAGTCCACCCATTTTACACATGTCTATTAGTGTCTTCATCATGGGGAGGTCTACTCAGCCTTTAAAAGAAATGTTTTCTCTCGCTCTGGACTGAGCTTTGTCAGGTCTGAGAAAATAACACAGATGACATCATAGTGATGTCATCAGGGTTATCTCTCAGCTGCTAGGCGACTGATTATTGCCTCACAACAAGAGGGTTCCTGATTCGAACCCAGGGTGGGGGTTCAAGTTTCCCTGGGTACTCCGGCTTCCTCCCACAGTCCAAAGACATGCAGGCTACGTTAATTGGTTACTCTAAATTGGCCGTAGGTGTGAACACGTCTGTCTCTAAATGTCAGCCCTGCAGTAGGGGGGGGGGGGGGGGGGGGCGGGGTTGGAGCCTATCCCATCCCAGCTGACACTGGGCAAGAGGCGGGGTACAGGTCACCAGACTATCACAGGGCTGTGTGTGTGTGTGTGTGTGTGTGTGTGTGTGTGGTTGTGTCCTGTCTTTTATCTGTATTTTCTCATTTTATTATGTAAAGCACTGAATGAGTTGCACTTGCTGTATAAACTCTGCTATACAAATAAAGTTATTATTGTTATTAAGTTATTAAATGTAAAATCTGGTGCTATTGAAGCTTGACCCAAACAAAGCACAAAGCATTTGGATTTCTCTGCCTCTGTATCTTAAATTTTGACCTTAAAATTTTTTAAATAATGTTTTATATTATCTATTTTATCAGCAGATCCTCTTTGACCCAGGTCTGAATAACACAATGTACAAAGCAGGTTCTGTTACACGAGCAGTGTGGGCGGCAGACCAAGGACTAGTACATTATGCAATTACATTATGCACACCTAATTGCATCACACGTTATTTTTCACATCTCTCAATAATTTATATTGTACTTATGTAATGCTTTTTCATAATACCACTCTAGTCAGAAAAAAGGTGAGCCCTTGAATTAAAGGTATAAATAATATTTTGTTCTGTGTGTCATTGGGAGCAGCTTATATAGAAATGACTCTGTCATTATATTCATAACTAGCCATGGAGGAGCTAAAAGCACCAACTGTGGTCTTGTAAAGGAACAAAAAGAAGCTATAAGTCATGTTAAAGCCATTCTTGTCTGCATGAGCTCTGCTGAGCGCTGCCACCAGAGGACAAGCTCCTGTGATTATGTGTTCAGTGCAGAGGCTTGCATATCTGAACTAATGTCATGCTCTGCCAGAGAGATATTCCTCCATAATTTGATTCCAAGCCAGGATTGTATTAAAAAAACACCACAGGTCACAAATGTTTGAATAATTTCTCTAATCATGCAGAACTCTCATCATGAAACACAAGCGCGCACCAGTCCGCTGACAGCAGGTCCAACAGACGCACGACATGATGCGTACGTGGAATATTATCTGTTGTGGCTGATGATGAGATGGTGACGGTTGGAATTGGTCAGGATAAGACAATTACTTCAAGGCCGTGAAAGTGACACCTCAAAGCGGGTCTTTAATCTTCATTTCAATGCCTAAAGGCCACGTGTCTGACAGAGTGGGACGTTATTGATCTGTGTGACTAATTTATTTACTTTCATCTCCATTTTCGTGGCCACACATGTTAGCAGGTTTGACATGCTGTTTGAACCTCCACTGACAGCAGTGTCCTTGTCATGCTCCCTTTAGGTCGATACCTGCGCCTGAAAATGTTCCGCGAGGATCATGGCTCCTGGATGACCATGTTCTTCAGCACCATCCTCTTCCTCTTCATCTTCTCACACATCTACAACCTTTTCCTGCTGATGGCTGGGAGCATGGAGTAAGCCATTCAATCTCTCTCTCTCTGCCTCTCTCTGCCCTTTTTCCCTCATTCTCCGCTTCCCATTTGTAAGAGCCACTGTACGCTCCCCTTTGGCTGGCATGATTGATCTAAACGTCTCGCCTGAACAGAGACTCGATAGCAGTCTGATTAATCAGCCCCGACTTTAAATCACAGGTAGGAGCAGGCAAGGGGAGGGTGGTTAATCCTGAAAGATCACCTTCAGCACCCACACTTATTCTCCCATGATCTTGACTTATTTTTTGACACCTCTCTGGCCAAAAACCAAGATGTTCTTGCCATGCCTCTCTCAGTTAATGCCTTGGTTTTTTGCTGCTGTTGCCGTGGCGCACCTGCTGAGAAACCGCTGCACACTGCAGAGCTTGACACCCACACATCAAGCCGGTGACAGGAATCCGTTTATGCATTTGCAATGTGTCCGTCTAGAGGAAGGAAAACATGCCCTTGAAGCCAGCCAGCCAGACACGAGGTCGCCGCGAGGTGATTTACCATTTTGTGTGTTTGGGCTGTAGAAAAAAAAAACTGTGTGGCAGGTGTCTATTCAGGTTCAAGCTGTCAAGAGGGAGGCCAAGGCTGTAATGGGATCTGTCCTTACAGTGCTGCTTTTCCATATTAACAACAGGCGTCAACTACCCATAAGGTGCAGGCAGATGAAGGCTATTAGCTTGCAGGCAAGGTGTTGTGTTTTTCTATGGCCGGAGGGATGAGTTTGTATAATCAGCCCATCTGTCACTCTGGCCAGCGCTGTGACACGGGCATCCATCTTGTCCGTCCTCTCTGGTTGGTCGAGAAAAAGGAAGCGAGCGGCTGAGCGGAGAGGGGCAGGCCCGCTGAGACGATGAATGTTGCTTGCTCAGGAAAAAAAAGTTACATTTGCAGTCGCACCGAGTGCATCTGTCACAAAGAGGATTCCTTTTTACAGCCTCTCATTTCCGCCTTCAAATGTCGAGGAAAGGGGATCTTTTTCTGTCAGTGCATTTCTTTACTGTCAGGGGTGTTTCGCCAGATGACATTCGGATGATACTGAAGGAAAAATAATGAGTTACTCAGACATTTTGAGAGACGTGATATATAATTTATAAAATGATGTATAATTTATATCCATCTAACATGTGCAAGTCACTCTGCTCATATTAGCCGCATCAGTTGTCCAGATATAAAAAGTAGCAGCTGTAACAGCCTTTTAGACGATTAAACTGGCTGACACAACACCAAAACCCGTCCATGATTATTTGGATGTATGCTGAGCAGCGACATGAGTTATTCAACATTGTAGAGCTCCCCCTGCAAAGACAGATGGTGCTGTTGTAAAGCGAGTGAACCCTCAGCTGCCAAGACACCTGCACTTGTCCCGCACCCCTCCCCTCCTTGTCCCTCTTTCCCGCTTGTTTTCTTTCTGCTCCAGCAGTGTGTCCACCGAGGACCCGGGCCCTGCCAAAAACCATTAGTGTTCACATCTCTGTTCAAGACCGACATGTAAGAGCAATGTTCACACTCTGCCAGGATGCCCCTCGGAAGACGGTCTCCGGGCTGCGATAGCATGAATGCAGCAGAGTGAGCAAAAAGGTGGCTGAGAAGGAGGATGGGAGTCAGGGAAGTGCTCCAGCCCTGATGATGCAGTGAAACTTAAGTCTTTTGATCTATGTCCAAACCCCATTTGCATCGCTCCCCCCTTCACTACTCCAACCCTCACCCCGCAGCGAGGCTGTTGTAGTTTTCTCTTTTGCCACGGCACAAAGGAAAAGTACAATATCCCTTTGTGGCTGCAGCTGCCCCTCTGTGGGAGTGAATGGTGTTTTTCCTTTTCATTTATACTGAAAGAACAAGCCGCTGTGAGGTATTATTACTGCCAAGGGTTTTTAAAGGGTAGGTATTTTGGCATGGGTTAGCTGGCTTTGACATCTAGCCATGCTGGTGCACTGCAGGGGATGCTCTTCTGGTGGCTAGACAGGGCGTCCCACACACACAACCACATATTGTTCACGTCTCTCACCTCGCTCAACTTAGCTTGGACACGCATGTGGGCGAGAAAGTGTGCGTGTGAGTTTGTGTGGCGAGGCAGGAGAGGTGGGGAGGGTTGGCGTCTGTCTCCCTGCTGTCTCCCTGACCCGATGCTGTATGCTGCCCGTGCCCTTCGCTCATTAATATGCTTTAATTTTCTTTGACCTTTCAGTCGGTCTTGAGCTTGATTTAATTAAAAACCCGGGATACATCCACAAGGCAAGAAGATAAACTGCGCCACCAGGACTGTAAACAATCACCGATAAGAGATTGTATATCTTCGTGGATGACAAGTATTTATTCATGATGATTAGTCATGTAAAATGGATTCATCAAAGCCATTATCTCTTAGCTCAAAGAGATTTCCAGACTGTGCAATCTTACACGTGTCCCAACAGTGCCAATATTTAAACAGCCACTTCCAGGTCAACAGCTATCAGCCTGTTACCTGGCTTATGTCATATCAGGGGGGGAATAAAAGACCATCCATTGTGGCTGCCTGGGAGCTGTAAGCCACACTTGTTACCAAACCCTCACATCTGGGCTATTTGCATTTTAATGTAACTGTCAGATTAGGAAGGGGCTGTTTGTGTGAAACCAAGGGAGTGTGACCGCCCAGGGAGTTTGACGGACTTCATGAATGTTTTGTCACGCCGCACAATCCCATTCCGCCATCTTACGGCGCCATTACCAGCCGAAATCAGCCCCTAATTAGATGGTGTTATTTAATTAAGACGGCCCAATGCGTGGCGTACACATTAATCACGACTAATTTAGAGTAAGGGGGTGGTAAAGTATGTGAAGGTGGAGGGAAGGAGGCGGCAGGGAGTTTGTGGGGGTATAATAGGGAGCTGGAGTGGGACAGTTAAGCTTTAAAATGACTTCTATACTTCATCTGTGTGTTAGCCAGTAAATGGATAGATGGATGGATGTCAGGGGTAAGCTGCGCAATGGAAGAGTGCAGCAAGGGGTGGAGGGAGGGTTGCAGCTGGTGGATATCTTTGATTGGGAGCAGGGGGGGGATGGATGTGGCATTTGACTACAGTGATACCCTGAGCGGGATTAGACCCCATCGTATGAGGGTATTTGTCTTTGTTTGCCGTGATCCTTTGTGATGCATGCATGCTAGTCCCCCTCGTCAGTCTGTTTGCTTGTCTGGCACTAAGCTGGGGTAATACCATGGACAAATGGATTTAGAGGGCTGAATAAATAGCATGTTGTGGTATGTAGATGCCTCCTGTTGCATGCAATCACTCATGGGACTTGCTGCTGCTTACAGTACACCAGCATATTTCTAACAATTGGTCCGATGATCTGGCCTTTACTTAAAGGGTAACGTTGGTGTTTTTCAACCTCGACCCTATTTTCCCATGTTTTTGTGTCTTAAGTGACTAATGGAGACGACAATTTTTGATATTGGTCCAGTATTGAGCGAGGGGGCTGCAGCCAGAAGGGGCGAAACAGTGTAACCACTCAAGGCATGTTGCTCTGTCAATTTACGACCACTTAAAGTGCTTATTTTTGGCACTAACAGGCTCAGGTTATTATTCTAAGTGTCCGACAACTTCACAGCAAGATAACTACAGAGAGAGACCTTTTTGTTTAAGAATAAAATCTTTTTTGTTTAGCCAGTAACAGCCTCAAAATTGCTAGTGACAAACCCACCAGACTCCTTTTAAATAAACAGTAATTTTAGCGTGTCTAGAGCCAGCATATTTTCACATTTAACTGTGTCAATTAAGGTTTTTTTAAACCAAACCAGAGCTGGTGATTGTTGGAATGGTGGAGAGACAAACCAATGAGTTTCATTTTGTTTCTCTTAACTTGGAATGAAGTGTATATATGATTATAAAATTACTGTTGTTTTTTTTTTTTTAAAAATGGAGTCTGGTGGGACTGGGGATAGCAGCTTCGGGGCTGTCTCTGGTTAAACAAAAAGGATCTTACTCTTTAAGGAAAAGGTCTGTCTTCGTAGAAATCCTTTCCGTAATGTTGTCAGACACTTACAACAACAATCTGAGCCTGTTAGTGGCAAAAACAGGCACTTTTAGTAAACGTACAGCGACGGTGCACAATTGCCCCTTCACGATACATTGCAGCCTTTCTCACCGCTGCAGCTGTCAGCAGCTGTCTCACTCAATACTAGACCATTTTCAAAAATTGTTGTCCTCATTAGTAACTTAGACACACATAAGGAAAATAGAAGCCAGGTAAAAAAAAATACCAGTTACACTTTAATGCTGAAATGTATACCTAATAAGCTGCCTGTTAGTTTTAGATATAGATATACATAGAGATAGTTATAGTCAGTGTTTGGCAGTAACGCATTACTTATCAGTTAATATCAGTTTGGACTCTGTGTTCAGTGGACAGACTGGTTCAGGATGTGCTAGCATGGCGGAGGAGTTTGAGGTGTGACCAGACAAAATAATCGACAATTCTCTGTAGCGGAGTTTGGAAAGTTTCTCCGACCACAGTTCAGCGGCTGTTCCTGTGTAATGGGTTACTTTAATAACAGTTTATTTAAAAGAAACTGCATAACAGATACTAGATTTATTATTACTGGATATTGTGATTTATAAAAATGTAGTGTCGTCAACATATTTACATTTTTTTAATATAATTTTGGCACATGTAGGATAACAAAAACAGCAGATAATTACTGTTTTTAATCAATTTCTCAACAATATAACTGTCAAATGAATCTATATTGAAATTAATCATTAGTTGCGGCTGTAAATAAAATAATCTGGAGGAATTTCCATGTTTAAATTAACTGTCATACTTGTCATAATATTTGGAGCAACACCAAAATGCTGTGCGAGACATTGTCACAAACAGCTTCCCTATTCAGACTTGATATAAAAACCTGTTGCTGTTTGTAAATTGCAGTAAATGTCTCACAGTTTAGATTCATTGATCTTTGTTTGCCTTCCTCACTCTGCCACTCTCATACTTTCACACACCCACACCTACTTTCTAAGCATATCTCCAGCTGTCTTTCACACTCCTACACATGCACATTACGTTGGTATCTCGAAAAATGACTCATTACGTATTTAAGGAGTGTTTAGTTGGTGTAAAGCTTTCCCTCCAAAGTCACTTCCTCTCCTCTCAGACCACCTCTGACAGACTGCAGGGCTATACGAAGCGGTGAAGTTGGTCATTTCCTCTCTGATTACATTATCCTGCTGTTTTCTGGGACAGAGGGGAGGAGTGTCAGCGGTGGCTGCAGCCGCGGTCGTCCTCATACCTCACTGTCACATAAAGAGAAACAGCCACATTGTAAACAATAAACATCATAACCTTGACGGCGGTGTGCGTCCGCTGGGGATACTGTATATATGGGTTATAGATGAGTGTAGTGTGTGCGTATGTGTGAATAGAAGGTGGGGAGGGGTGTTGTAGCAGGACAGATGGATTGCCCGTGCATGTGCGCACGATTGTGTGTAATACCACACAGCCACACTGAGTCATCTCTTCCTCATGCCTCACCATGACTATTCATATCTGATATGTCCTTTCAACATTTTGCATGTTGTTAAAATAACTGTGGTAAATTTTTCAATAAAAGACCAATTGACAGCTCTAAATATCACACACAGTGAAGAAGAAGTTATTTTAAGGCAAACAACCAAAAAGTGAAAGATTTTTTAGTTTTAGGTGCAATTAGTTTTCTTACTAGTTGTCTGGAATGATTGATTTTTTTTTTGTCTGTTGTTGAATGTTTTTCGATAAACTGAAAGATTAAGAACACATTGCTACTTCTCAAGATTAAAACAACAACAACAAATACAAATTTAGAACACACCAGGTTTTCTGAAAAATGGCATTGTCACATGAAAACAGACCAAAAAAACAGCTTTTCTCCAAAAGTCAGCATACTGGAGACACATTGTTTTCACAGGATAGTCGCAATATGTGTAAAGATGAAAATAGTTAAGGTACCTTTTAATGACTACTTTTACACTAGTCCATACCCATTGGTAGCTTTGTCACCTTCTACCTATGCCAATCCTCAATGCCTATGTGCAGTTTCACATAGATTGACCACGTCTATGAGTAGAAAAACGGGGGACTGACAGAATGACACACTGACAGTTTCTGTGATTATATACAGCATACCATACCATGACTTAGTCATACCAAAATTTAGAAAAAAACAAACATTCAGCCACAGGGGGAGCCACAGTGATCGGTCGAATTTTAGCCATTTTTAAGTATTTTTCTGTTGTTATAGCGCCACCCAGTTGCCAATTAGAGTTAAATTTCTCCAGTCACCTTGAGGCGTCCTGTTCTACATATCTACCAAGTTTAGTAAAAATCGATATGGCGGTTAGGCCTAGATAAGAAATTAGCTCTCTAGCGCCCCCATTTTGTTTGATGGGGTCAATAATGGAGGGGTCCCCTCAGATTATGTGTGGTCATATGCCTACAAAGTTGCGTGGTGATGGGTGAAACCCTTGAGATGTTATACACCTTTATGTGATGAGCCACGCCCTCCGCAATATTCATTGCCTTATAGAAGCTCAGTTTTAGTAAGTTTTCCAACTTTTGCCAAGAGGGAACTTTAGATATTGGTCCCTAGATTATGTTCACCCAGTTTCATGCAGATCGCTCAAACTTCTTAGGAGAGATCAATTTGAAGTGTTTTTGAAAAAATTCAAAATGGCAGAAGATCTGTATAACCAGTTATGGGTTCTTGAGGCAAATTTGTTCCTCATGAGGAGAGGCATCTCTGTGCAAAGTTTCATGTCTCTACAATATACGGGGCATGAGACACACACACACACACACACACAGAGGTTTCTTCATTATATAGTAAGATAAGATGATCATATTCAGCATGTACCGTTGACCTAAAACATAGAGAAACCTATATTCATGTCCCAGTTCACATGGTTCTAATATTATCCCCGTTTCTGATCATCTGCCTCAGTGCAGGTCTGTCTTTGATTCTTCCTTCTAATCCTCTGAGCATTATCACATAGGTCATCATTATGTTTTTTCTTTACTTACTAACTACTACATACGTTGGATTAAAAACATGCAACATGGCATGGATCGGAGTTCACTAACAAGGGCAGCTGTGGCTCAGAAGGTAGAGCAGGTTGTCCACTAATTGGAAGATCAGCTCCTCCAGTCCACACATCGAAGTGTACTTGAGCAAGATACTGAACCCCAAATTGCTCCCGTTGGCTGTTCCATCGGTGTGTGAGTGTGTTAAAAACTGAATAGCACTCAGCCACCAGTGTGTGAATGGGTGAATTGGGACTCGTCGTGTAAAAAAACACTTCAAGTGGTCAGAAGACTAAAAAGGCGCTATATGAGTGCAGGTCCATTTACTAGCTAGAATATTCAGATTTCTAAAACCAGAATTTGGTGTTTACATGTACTTAACATAACCAGGATACTTGGAGAAAAAAACCCTAAGGTAAAGGAATCATGTGTCTCGTCGGTTGTTAACAAAGGAGGAAGTTAGGTGATGGTATTGTAAAGCAACAAAGTCGGCAGAGGGAGGAAGTCGGGATTGATGCAGGGGGTAGACAAGATGTCTGACTTTTACTAGGTGGACTGCTATAGGACTCTCTTTTCCTACTGTCAATCTTTTTTTCTTTTTTTTTTATTTGACCATGACCACAATTGTTCCCTAATCTTAACCAAGTGATTATTATTGTAACCATGACAACAAAGGCCTCCTCAACTCAACTAAACTCAAACTTTAGTTATAAAGCACATTTAAAACAACCAAGGTTGACCAAAGTGCCTGGTGTACCTAATAGTACACCACAATAATAACCATAAGATACATAAAATACAATACAATAAAATAAAATACAAGAGTTATAAAATAAGATCAAAATAAGCTAAAATGTTTGGGTGTCCAGCTCAACCTGAGTTAAAAGCCTGAGAGAAGAAGTGGGTTTTAAGAAA
>NC_065525.1:32037395-32069527 GCF_006386435.1 Epinephelus moara
GAGAGAGGGGTCCAGGTTTTTCTTTTTTATAAGGGGCTGCACTACAGCATGTTTGAGAGCAGCTGGGACACACCCTGAGCTAAGGCAGGTATTTATGACAGCAAGAACAGTGGACCTAACATTACTATAACCTATGATCTTTCCTCAACAAATTATTTGACGTCTGAACCAAACCTTAACCACAGCCACTGTCACATCATGAAACAGAGTTATTTTTCCACAGTGATTTGTAACAGGTACAGACTAATGATGTCATCCTGATAGGGGTGTCAGGTCAGAAAATATTTCGTACTAAAATGACATATTATACTAACCTTGTTTCAGACTCTTGTGTCCTAATCCACAGATGATAGGGGGAGTGGCGGGCCTGATACAAGGCTGTCCGGGATATCGCCTGATGGTATTCACTCCCGCTCCTGAGCCAGGGGAATGATAAGGACTAAAAGACTCAATCTCCAGCCAGTTTAATACAATACGTGGGCTGATGCGGAGCTGAGTGATGAATTGAGATTGAAGTTTTAAGTTGCCTTGGGAGATGCTGTAGTGATAGTGAAAAGAGCGCGTATTGACAGCTTTATGCTCCCTGGTAACTACCGCTGCTCAGCGTTGTATACTGTAAATATGACGTTAGGTACCGTTGTGCACAGGGAGGGGACGGGCAGTGCATTTCAATGTGGAGCCAGCCAAGGTCGCAATTTAATGTTCTGAATGAGTCCAGCCTTTACAGGGCAGGAGAGGTCACCCAGTTACCGCGGTCACTAAATCACTGGCTGTCTGGCAGAGAAAACAAGTTTATGAAACCCCGGCATGAAGTCATATACGTCCAAATGGACAGTGAAAAAAAATAATGGAAATCGGAGTATTGATGAGTCAGAGCAGTGAAAGCCCTCTCAGCAGCTGTTTTATAAGCTTAATTATCAGAGTTCCCAGGGGCTTTTGAAATCCTCGAGTCGGGACTTTGATTAAAAAAAAAAAAAAAGAAGAAATCAAATTAAACCATAAACTTTTTTCTTTAAATTGATGAATATATGAAGTAGTAGAAAGAGCTTGGTTTATAGCAAACACTGCAGAAGAGTTTTGGCTCTGTGCTGCAGTGTGGGCTGTTGATGAAATGGGAAAATCAAAACTGTTTAACTGGGGAAATGCTTTTATAGGTTTATGCTTATAAAACTTCTTTACAGGGCTGCTCCATTACTGAGAGCCTCTTTCATGGCTTAACTGCATGATTTCATGCACCCACAGCACTTACACATGAAAAAGAGTAATCTGCGGCATTTTTATATAATAGAATATATATTTATAAACAGAAAATTAAGCAAAAACCATTTTGATAATAACCATATAAGCTTCTTTTAAAGTAAAAATGTTAAACATTTGCTGGTTTCGGCTTGTCAAATATGAGAATTTGAAGCTTTTCTATGTTTATATCATTGTAAATTGAATTAAAGCTTGAACAATTACTCAATTGATAAATCAATTAATGGAAAATTATGACTTTTTTGTATGGTTGAATTACTGAAAATAATCATTTGTTGCCTCACCTTATTGCAAAGCTCTGACTGTAACTGTGTGCTCCTGTTCAGTGGTATCGAATTACTTCCCAGTCTATCACAACCTGATATAAAAAGATATTCAACCTATATATAATTATAAAAAAACAATCTTGTGCACAGTAGGTGATCCACTGTATGATAATAAAAACATCAGTTTGACTGGAGTGAATATAGATGGAAGAATTATGATCTGAGCAGTGATAGCTGAACAAAGAAAAGAAGAGAACTGTCAGGAACTTGAGCTTCATCAAAATAAAATACAATGCAATAAATATTATGGTACCAAAGGATCTAAAAAAAACATCACAATGACTTCTGAGCTCTAAAGATAATTAAAGCCAAATAAAAATGAAATGATTCTGCAAATGCAGCCTAATTGTTGTAAAAAAAAATGTTTGCCCTGAACATTACTGCAATTCACGGATATGTTACATTTGTATGTTATCTCATAGCAGATATGTTGAAACTTAATGCATATCAGGTGGTTAGCTTAGGCACAAAAACTACTCGGGTATGGTTGCCAAAAGATCATGTTGTGGGTTAAAACCCCCAGGTTAGCTTGGTCAAATGTCGCTGGGAAATGCCACAAAGTGTTGGTGGAAAACTCTCATGCTCTGTGGCTCAAACACCACAGGGAAATGCAGCGATGTGTCTGTGGAAAGCAACCAGGTTCCAGGGCTCAAACACTGCAGGGATACGCCGCAATGTGTTTGTGAAAACACCCAGGTTCTGTGGCTCAAACGCTGCTGGAAGTGCTGTGATGTGTCTGTGAAAAACTCCCAGGCTCTGTGGCTCAAACACCTCTGGGAAATGCCGCGATGTGTCTTAAAAACTCCCAGGTTCAGTGTCTCGAACACTGCTGGAAAAAGGCTATGATGTGTCTGTAAAAAACTGCTTGGTTCTGTGGCTCAAACACCTCTTGGAAGTGCCGCAATGTGTTTGTGAAAGACTCTCAAGTTCTATGGCTCAAACACCACTGGGATATGCTGCAATGTGTCTTTGAAAAACTCCCAGGTTGTGTGGCTCAAATGCCTCTGGGATACGCCGCAATGTTTTGGTGACAAACTCTCATGCTCTGTGGCTCAAACACCGCTGGGAAATGCAACGATGTGTCTGTGAAAAGCAACAAGGTTCCAGGGCTTAAACACTGCTGGGACACGCCGCAATGTGTTTGTGAAAACTCCCAGGCTCTGTGGCTCAAACGCCTCTGGGATATGCCGCAATGTTTTGGGGAAAAACTCCCAGGTTCTGTGGCTCAAACACTGCTGGGATACACCGCAATGTGTCTTTGAAAAACTCCCAGGTTGTGTGGCTCAAACGCCTCTGGGATATGCCGCAATGTTTTGGGGAAAAACTCCCAGGTTCTGTGGCTCAAACGCCTCTGGGATATGCCGCAATGTTTTGGGGAAAAACTCCCAGGTTCTGTGGCTCAAACGCTGCTGGGATATACCGCAATGTGTTGGTGAAAAACTCCCAGGTTGTGTGGCCCGAACACTGCTGGGATACGCCGCAGTGCTTTGGAGAAAAATGCCATTAGGAAACGCTGTAGTGTGTCAGTGGAAAAACTCCTAGGTCTGATGCCACAAACACTGGGGGACACAACCGGTTTTGTTGTTTGTTGGTCTTGAACAGTGGTCTGCAGTTTGGCAGGTGTCTCACCCAGGTGACAGACCATTCACCAGCCCCTCCACCTCTAAAAGCCAAAGTCAGCTTACACGTCATAAAACCTGCAAATGTTATGAATTCGTGGTTTGCAGAAACATACATTGCCAACGTTTTCTTCTGGCGCCTGGGCTGGCAGACGACCACTTTAATGCAACAGTTCAAAAGGCCTTTTTTCACTGGTTAATGTCACAAAGGGGTGACGTCCAAACTCCTAACTCTATAACTCTGTGTCCTCTGTAGCGCAAAATTGTAATTTCTTGCATGTGATGGAACAAGACTTTGAAAGGCATTGAAATGTCCTTGAATATTTTGTCTGAACAAGTGTGGGAAACCTGATAACATTCCACAGAGGGTCAGAGCTGGCTGAGCCGGCCACGCTGGCACTGACACTGCCACTGGCTCTGCGATTAAGCCACGGGAGCCATTTTGGGGCTGATTATTCATGGTGCTACTGTACTGATGTTCCACTACACTGAATTCTCTCATTAGGTCATCCGGCTCTAAAGGCCATTAAATTTTCAGTCAGCATGAATAAGTCAGAGAGTTCTGCCTCTGATCATGCAGTGCGAAGAGTCCCCAAACTCATCATAGGTGCTCTGCGGAAAAAAATAAAAAAAATAAAAACCCTCTCTTTCAGCACAGGGGTAACATTTGCTCAATTAAATATGTGAGAAGGGCAGGGGTTGGCGGCGGCAAAGTTTTTTTAGATTTAAAGCCTCATATGTGGTGCCAGACAGCATTTCCAGAGGTATCGATCAGAATTTCGCTGCGGGTAAATGACTCCCAATGGGATCTCCTTGGTAACTGGAGCAGTGCCAGGCCACTGAATGTCTAACTGACTTAATGCAGATATAAATCGCCATTCCAATCAAGGCCGTTTTATTTGCGGGCTCGAGCGAGGCTATACGTCACCTGCGGTACCGCACGTTTTCGTCAATAAAATCCTGTCAAATCTGCTAAATGCATGCTGCATTGACGACGTATGATTTATAATGTTTCCTTCCAGGGAAGAGTATTTCTCACACAATTGCAGTAAACAGGTAGTTGGCGTTTTCGGTCGCCGGCTTGCCACAATTACTCAGCATTGTTCTGTGTTGCCTGTGAGCATTTATTATGCTTTTCAGATCTGGACTCATGCATAATGTGAAAAGGCACGAGCAATTAGCATTAATTAAAAATGAACACCTATTAAAGCTGCTACATCAGCTAATAGCTTAAAAGGATTACACTCCATTGCTTTTCAAAATATTGTTTAGACTTGTCCGACATCGACTCATTTACAAAGTTAACCACACGCCATGTACTGTAGACCCCTTAATGCAATCAGCTTAAAGATGAAATGAGAATTAACCATCAAGGGGAAACACATATGGAGGAAATGAACTACACACCAGCGAGGTTGTAGGTGAGTTTTTCCCGAGCCCTCTGTGCAACAGAAAACATTTTTATTGGTGTTTGCTGGCGGCCAGAAAATGACCGGGGGAAAACAAAGACGAATGGAGCCATTGACTTCAAACACGACCCCTTGAAAGCACAGCCAGAGCCCTATCCATCGCCATCTATTATATTCATGAGTGTGACCTGTGGGGGGTGAGATGGGGCTTGAGGGGGAGGTGATGGGTGCCCACCTGCTCTACTCAGCCTCTAAGACACTGCCTGCCAGGAGATCAAACAGGCCTCCTCGCTCCCCTCTGTTCTCCTCCTCTCTCCCCAGCACAGGTCCCATATAGGAGGCGACTGACCCACTTTTCCTCCCTCCCTGTGTTATTACCTGGAGAAAACAGAGTGATGTGGTGTGTGTGTGTGTGTGTGTGTGTGTGAGTGTGTTGGGTGGGTGGGTTTGCGGGGCTGAACAAAAGCTTCTCATCTTCACTTACTGTACAGAGACGAAGGCGTAACTAGGACTCCAAAGAAAGCATGTCATTTCTTATCAGATACTATTGCACGTGAGATTGTTTCTCTAATGGCGTGCCTTGACCCACTCTATGTTTTGCTTCAGTGCCGCCACAGTTGATGTTAACTGAGCGCACTCACATCTAGCGCATTAGCAGGAGGGATCTCTTTGGGATGGCAGTGTTGATGTGAAATCAACCCGACACGAGACAAATTTGCCAAACAAATGAATAAAGTGGCCAAACACTGCAGGACCAGATGAAAGCGGTGATGCTGCATAAATTCTGTTGCACTGATGTAAATTGTTTACACTCCTTAGGGCTTTATGGAAGGTGAAGCCATCGCTCATTGTTTTCACAGGGTCAGATTGATATTGATTGACTCTGACAGCTAGCATCATGATACTTAGCGGCAGTGACCATTTTCTCTTTCGCCCTGCGCTGACTCTCCCTCTGTTGGCTCTTTTTGTCAGTCATCTTGCCGCCTTCCTTTTCTCCCTCCTTTTACTACCCTCATAACATATACTACATTTTTTATGTCCTTTTCACTCGTGGTCTTTTTCTCCTCGCAGGCCTCACATGGTGACAGAGTACATGGGCATCAGGAATGAGAGCTTTATGAAGATTGCTGCGGTGGGAACGTGGATGGGAGACTTTGTCACTGCTTGGATGGTGAGATTCCAACTCTTATGTCCTGAATAGGATTGCAGCAGAATGAGATTTTCACAGTGTGATATCCGCCTTAAAAAACGACACGGTATCATGGTATGACAATTACTGTTATTATTATCAGTGACAATGGCCCTTGAAGGAATGAAAAAGGAAGTTAGTGTAAAGAATTCGGACAGGCAGTCGAGCTGGAAAGGAGATGCAAACGTGCAGCTAAGATTCTCCTTCCTGTTGATTTTTTTCAGTACCATAGATCAGCAAATACACACGGTATAATAACCATTTTTGTACCACAATATCCTCATATACACCCGGCGTCCTCATATGAAGACATCACATTTTGACTTTGCAGCACCATGTAATTCATTCTGCTTAACTTGGACCTGTTGTCCTTGTTTGTGGACAGTTTTGTCTTCGTGGTAGTAAGAGCACAATACACCAATACATGTTAAAACAAGATGGTAGCCATCTCTGCCAAGTCAGTCTGCAGCTGATCCCGACACAAAAGTGGACACGGTTCAAAACCCAATCACATTTTATGGTTGAAACTTGTTTATTTGTGTTTTATAATGTTTGTAGTTTGATATTGCATAAAAACAGTGGGGTTAAGACAAAATCTGACTAATTTTAGCAACAGTAACAAGCTAAGACACTGTTAATTAGGAAGTATATGTTTGAGGACATTGGGACTTTATTATCATCTCGTCTCTAGACAAAAAGGACATTCCTAGCTTGGAGTATGAAGCAAGGAAAATTCATATAGAGTTATAAAATGAACAAATCACAGTTTATTTTTTGCATAGCCATGTTCAGGCATTGAAATGAACAGTTTTAGACTAAAACAGTGACCTCTAACCCATAGAGTTACAATACGTTGAACAAATGTTGCATTATTTGTACTTTAGTTTTTGCACAACAATGTTCGGACATTAAAATAAACAGTTTTATACTTTATTACACACTTGTGTGTTATTTAATAGAAAGCCAAAGTAGCTGACAGTTTTTGATATCAGTCCTGGCAAATTTCCATCAGTTCAATTAAATATTGATGTTCAAAAACACAGCAGCCCTTGCTAAATGTTAGCATGTTCACTCGCCAGATACTTGCGTACGAACATTCCAAAAGTGTTGCACAAAACGTCAGCATGTTCACATCCAGTAACATATAAAGTTACAGTAGCTACTGGCTAACTTAAAGCATGTTGAACTGCCAATCTTAGCACTTTAGCATGCTAATTATAGGTTCATGTTTATGTCTTTAGCATTCAGCTCAAGACGCAGAGTGTGCATGTACATTATTATTTGAACATTAAATACTGGATTTACCATTTTTACCACTTTTTGACTTGTAAATAGCGTTCAAGGAAACATCTAAAACATAACAATGAAAACTGAAAAATTTTCTAAAAGCTCCAATTTATTCGATCAGGTGCATTTAAAGCTACAGTTGACACTACCTTTTATAAAAAAAACTTTTTCTTGCATTTGCTGAAACTGTCATTATATCTTGACAGTAGTACCTGAGGTAGATAATCTGTGGAAAAAAAATCATATTCCTTTACCACCATCTATTGCTTCTAATGGCATTTGTAAGAATTCCCCCCGTCTGGATGAAAAGAACTAATCAGAACCTAGAGTCTCTAACACGCCACGAATCGTGTCAGTCACTGCCTGCGAGCTGCAGTCAAACTGTCAAACTTGGCAGCGCTGATCAAATATGAATCAAAATTCTGCCACTGCATTGCCTATTTCTCGCCTCAAATATTTTCATAAACATATTTTAATTACTGTTTAGCTGTAAAATGAGGAATTTTGCTTTAGCCGGAGGTCGGTGCTTTGTTTTGGCTCGACTGATTTCAACAAAGTGGCCAGGTTCACAGACTTCTCTCATTTTCCAGCTAAACACTTCACTAAAATATGTTTCAGAAAACATTTGAGGCGAGAAACAGATAATGCAGTAACAGAGTCCTCATTCATATTTGATCAGCGCTGCCAAGTTTGACAGTTTGACCGCAGTTTGCAAAGTGAGTGACATGACTTACAGCTGTGTTAGAGACTCTTCGGCTCTGTTAGGTTGTTATCGTTCACGATTCTTGCAAATGCTATAGGAGCACTAGGAGGGGGCAGAGGAACAGGATTTCTTTCACAGATTATCCGTCTCATGCAGTGCTGTCAGAATATAGTGACAGTTTTATCAAATATGACAAAAACTTTTTAATATAAAAGTTACCAGCTGCAGCTTTAATAATATAGAAGTGCCCAAAGAAGCAAACAAACATGGGTGCCTCACATCACTAGAAACCTGTTATTCAAAGTAATGAAACCTAAGTTTAATGGAAATGATGCCGTATTGTCTACGCACAGAATTTAACCCTCACACGACCAACTCTGCAGCCACACAGCCATCCTGAGTTGTCCGATGAGATGACCCACATATGTTGTAAACGTAAAAATCTTCACATCATCACCATCCATCCTACATGACAGAATCACAGCGTTATGCTGATTAAATTAAAGCCAAGTCTGACAATGCAGAGCCAAGTCTGAGAGGATAAACTGGAGATTCGCTTTTAGGGCCAAAGTATAATGGATACACCCTTTTGAATTAGCTAATTAGCAGCAATGACAGTCATCTGGCATCATCTGCTCAGGCCAAACTTCAAATTATTTGCTCCACTGGTGGCAAACAAGCAGGAATAGCATTTATTCATCCATCATGTCTTGTGTGTAATAAGCATTACGGCCTGGCAGGGATACAAGCATGATTATGTTTAGCCATGTTGTAAGATCACAATTAATCTAGTAAGTATATTAAAATCATATAGCAGATGCACGGTGTAGCTGCTCCTCACACACTCATCTAATTTCTAGGTCAGGTGTATCCTCTCAGCCGTTGTAAGGCACACACTTAAAGCCCTCTGTGTCGATCCAGTTCAATCTGCTACCAAATCCTTGGAGTAACACGCAGTTTGATCTTAGAAGGGTCAGAGGAAACAATGAATGCACAGGGAGGGACAGAGTATGTTGGAGGAGAAACCTACCTCTGTTCATTTGTCAACATAAAGAGAGGAGGAGAGCTCCAGCGGGAGTGGACTACCTGTGGTGGGAGGAGAGGGGCTGAGACAACTTGACAAGCTCCCTCACCGGTCACATTAGTATTCTACAGTACATACTGCAGAGAAAGAGAGCGGGAGGAAGGAGAGACAGGAGAGGGGGAGGTGGGGAGAGAGGAGGGAGGTAAGGAGTAAGAAACAGAGGTGAAGGGGAAAGGGAAATGTAGAAGTCTGGTCAGAAGGGAGACGGGGGAATCAGCGAGTGAGAAGGTGAATCAGTGAGACAGAGGTGTGTGTGCGTGTGTGTCAGAGAGAAAGTTGTGCCAAGGCAAAGTGCTGATTCCAGAAATTACTCACAAGGTTTTTTTTTTACATTCGATTAATTCAACAAGGCGCTTTGAAGATGACCTCTGTGTCTCCTCCGCCTTGCAGATTTACACTGTGTCTTCACCAGATGAGCGAACAGGAAGTGTCTGTTTTTGCAATGCTGCAACGGCAGGAACATGTCAGACGTTGCCTGATTCAGATCCATTTTTCAGCACGAGCTACAGTATCTGCAGTGAGGCGCTTTATTGACGAACTGACCTTGCCCCTGCAGTGGCTCCACTCAAAGAATATAGGGGAAATTTTTATACTCGTGTATAAAATCCTCTCTGGTGCAGCTCTGCATCCATGTGAGAAAATCCACTACTTATTATAAGTTATAGCAGTAAAACTGGCAATGTGAAAAGATTATCGTCAAGCGATACATATAGGCAGAAAGACAGATGCAGCCACACACATTAACAATTAAACAAGTCAATATTATTGAAGGTAATCACAGGCTCATTAGTGTTTAATCACAGATGAAGTGTTGTTCAATATCAATTATTCAGTATTTGAATGTAAATAGCCACATTTAGTCTCATGTGTATGTATAACCTGCGTTATTTAGAATAATTTATTGTTTGGCATATGTATAATTAAAACTGTATAATTAAAACTGGGGACCAGAAGGTGGCTTAATGAATTCCAGTAGATGAACACTGGCACTGTTTTAACATGATTTTTTTTACATGTAGTACATGATCAAAGGTACGTGGACACCCACATCACACCCGAACATGTAATTCTAAAACCATTAGCACTTATACGCCACTTAAACATACTTTTCTCACATGATTTTGGGACCTAAATGCAGGGATTTGCTCACACAGTAGTGAGAGTGGCCATTGATGTTTGGCAAAAATGTCCGGCTCACAGTTGGCGTTCCAGTTTATCCCATTGGCTCTGAATAGCGTGAGGTCAGGAATCTGTGCAGGCCAGTCTAGTTCTTCCACACCAAACTTCGAAAACCATTTTTTGCACCTTGTGTTGTGCATGAGGCATTGAAGTGTTTTCCCAGGAAACTGCTTCACCCAAATCTTGGCCTCAAAGTATAAACTGTGTATAAAGGTGGACAACATGACAGCACCTCAAAAGGGAAGCCAAAATGTCACGATCGCCCCCTGGTGGCTGGCTGCAGTATAAGTCGTAAACTCCGCCCCCTCCTAAGATGTTTTCTATCATTTTAGGTAGTTGTTATCACGCTGATGTAAGTTTGATAATCATTGATGAATGCTATTGTAGGAGCAGAATACGCATTAATTATTTTTTGTGTATAATGTATATGTAGTATTGGGTGTCAGGTCTCACAGGGTAATTAGCGGTCATCACTATAAATGGTAGGAACCTTTCTTTGTCTGGTCAGGTGTTCCTCCCAGAAGGAAATACGGTTTTGGACCGCTGACGCAGCTTGTTGCTGCGAGAGTTGAATGGACGGAGTGTTCAACTGGCAAATTTGACTCAGACTCTAATTCATCAGACACGGTAACAATCAGTGCGTCAATTAAGTCATCCCAGGTGCAGCATCTCTAGCTTAGCCTCTACAGCTATAAAAACTGTAGCTCCAAATGACGTCACAAGCGCAAGATGGCTGCAGCCGTAAGCGGGATATTTTGGCTTCGTTTTTGTACAGTGGGAGGAAGTGGAGACTTGTTGTCCATCTTTACATACACTCACTGCCTTAAATTTGTAAGCGCGCCATAATTACAAATAAGATTGTATGCTCTAGCTTCAAGATTTCCCTACAAGCGAATTAAGGTGAATATACTTTATTGCATTCTTGCTGAGAACGAGAAGATTGATACCACTCTCATGTCTGTCCATAAAATGTGAAGCTACATCTAGGAGACGGCTACATGTAGCTTAGCTTAACTTTTTATCTGTCTTCATAGTATGTGAAGCTAAACTGAACCTGCTCTTCACCCTATAGCTTCATCAGTAATTACATCATTTTCTATGCGCTCTCCTTTCTGCAGGTGACAGATATGATGCTCCAGGATCAGCACTACCCAGACTGGGGCAAAGCAGCCAGGAGGTTCTGGAAACAAGGCAACAACAGGATCGTCCTCTTCTGGTATGTTGAGATAAACTGTCTGTGAGACCATGTGTATCTTTGTCTGCAAGCACTTGATAAGATTTCCTATCAGTTTATCTCTACCTACTAGCTTACTAAATGCATTATATATTCCTGCAAGGCTTGGGATGTGTGTGTGTGTGTGTGTGTTAGGTGGTCTCTCCAGCCCGTTGCAGGGTTACACGCAGTCAATAGCCGTGTTAATCTTCCCTCACTCAGTGTCAGCACCTTTAATTAGAAGAACAGGGTGAAAATCAATGGACACAGCAAGGTCACGGGGCGAACCATAGCCCTGCCTCTTACTCCTCGCACCACAAGCTGTGACCCTTAAATAACTGCTAAACAAATGCTGCAAACCATGTCTGATATGCCCATTACTAGACGGCCGAGCAGAAGCATTCGCTGTTTAAATGTCTTCCACCACCAGTGCACGGTCCCCGCGGTGTTCATTCACCAAAGTGTCTCAGCGCTGTCAGTCAAACACGACATGCGAACGCCTCTCCGGTGGTTCATTTTAGGGTCACAGTGAGAAGCGAAGGACATGCGAACAACAGGATACGCTCGAATCTGTTTGACATCTGTTTGATACGTACACAGGGAGGTCGGGACATGGACATCTTAAACTTCAAAAGACAGTTTGGCTGCGGTGTTTAACATTTCCGTTCGCAGAATCAATTCACCTGCGATTAGAATGCAAGCAGCCGAATTGTTCTGGGACTTTTTCTGCAGCCCTTCGTTCTATTGACGGATGCCCCCCGACTCGCGCTGTCACAATCAATGCCGGGTTTGACGAGCTTTGTTTGAAATTCAGAGCCTGAAATATGATTGATAAATGCATTGCCGGGGTATATCTTTGTCAATACGCGCTGAAGGATCGTGGCAAATTGTAAAGGGCGGTGCGAGAAATCGGCCACGGCTGAGGAGAAGGCTCCCACTGTGGAATAATAAAACCCCTCAAAACGTATCTCCCTAACAGTGGAGATGGGATATGAGCTGGCATTCGCTCTCTGCAATGCAGCCAGCCAATGTGAGAATGCACACAACAGCATAGCAATCACTGGGTGACATTGAGACATAATGCACAGTGGAGAATAATACTAGCCTCTGTCATTGTGCCTCCCTTCAAATGGCTGTGAATTTTTCCCCCCTAGTAAACAGTGAATGCAGAATTACAGCAGTGTGATGTGACATAAACAAATTCAGAGACTGTGAAAGATCGCAGGGAAAAAGAAACACACATAGCAATCACAGCATGCAGGTAAATGAAATATTTTGGCTCATGTTAAATATGTAAATACATGGAAATATGTGTGCAGTAGGGTTTTGAATTGCGTTGTCTCTGCATCCATAAACAGACACAGTCCTGCTCTGTGCACATTCATCTTCCTGGGAGCTGTATCTGCTGCCATTTTTCAAATCTAGGTAAAATTGTTGTTCAATACATTATTGAGTCCATGAAAAGAGAGACTGAATTTATCTGATTTATCTTTTCTTGCGTTTGACGTGGGTGAGGAAGAGGAGCAGTTTGTCTTCCAAGATATACAATATTAAATGTGCACATTATCCAGTTTGAAACTGTGTTTAAACGCTTTTTCAAGGTCTTGTACTTTTTTAACGTGCGTCATTCATTGATTTATATCCCCTCCCTCCACGCCGTCCTTTTCCTTTCTCCTCTTCTGTCTTTCCCTCCGTTCTTCCCTTCCCTTTCCTCATCCCGTCTCCTCTGCTTCCTTCCTTTATATTTCTCTTTCCTCCTTTCATCTCCTCTTTGTTGCCTTGCTTTACTTTCCTCTCTTCCTACCTTCTTTTCCTCTCATCTCTTCGTGCCTCCTTTCTTTCCATTCTTTCTTCTCTTTCCTTTTCCTTTCTTTATCTTCCCTCCTTTCATCCTCATTTCTTCCTTTCCCTCCTCTCTCCTTTCCTATCCTACCTTTTTCTCCTCTCTCTGTCCTTTTCTTTCTTTTCTTCTCCTCTCCTCTTTCCTTCTTCTCCTCTCCCATCCTCTCCTTCCTTTTCATTCTTTCCCTCTTTTATATTTCCTTCCTCACTGCTCTCATCCTTTCTTTTTTCCTTTCCTTCCTTTTCCTTCTTTCCTCTTCCTCTCCTCTCCCATGCTTTCTTTTTTCTCCTCTCTCTTCCTTTTCTTTCTTTCCTTCTCCTCTCCTCTTTTCTTCCTCTCCTCTCCCATCCCTCCTTTCCCCATCCTCTCCTTCCTTTTCATTCTTTCCTCCTCCTCTCTTTTTCCTCTCCTCTCTCATCATTTCTTTTCTCTTCTTCTCTCCTTCCATTTCCTTCTTTCCTCCTCCCCATTCTTTCTCTTTTCTCCTCCTCTCACCTTACTTTTCCTTCTTTTCTTCTTTCTCTTTCCCTCCTCTCCTCTCCATCCTTCCTTCTTCTTTTTTCTCCTCTTCTGCCCTTCTCTTCTTCTCTCTCATTCCTCTCCACTCCCATCCTTCCCTTTTCTCCTCTTCTCTCCTTTTCCCTTTTTCCCTCTCCTCATTCTTTCCTCTCATCTCCCATCCTTCCTTTATTCTCTTTATCTTTTCTTTATTTTCCTTCTCCTCTTCTCTCTCCTTCATCTCCACTCCATCCTCCCCTTTTCTCCTCTCCTCTCCCATCCTTCCTTTTTCATCCTTCCTTCTCATCTCTCTTCTTGTTCACCACTCCATCCTTCCTTTTTTTTCCTCTCCTCTCCTCGGGTCTTTCTCTCCTTTCCCCTGCATCCTCTCCTCTCCTCTCCTCTCTTCTGTCACTCCCCTCCCCTGCTTCCTCTCCTCTCCTCTTCTCTCCTCTCCTCTCCTCTCATTTCCTCTCCTCTCTTCTGTCACTCCTCTCCCCTGCTGCCTCTCCTCTCCTCTCTTCTTTCACTCCTCTCCCCTGCTTCCTCTCTTCTGTCTCTCCTCCCCCCTACTTCTTCTCCTCTCTTCTGTCTCTCCTCTCCCCTGCGTCCTCTCCTCTTCTTCACCTCTCCCTGCAGGACAGTGCTCATCTCTCTGACGTCGGTGGTGGTTCTCGTCATCAGCACCGACTGGATCAGCTGGGACAACCTGAACCGAGGCTTCCTGCCCAGCGACGAGGTCTCCAGAGCTTTCCTGGCCTCCTTCATTTTGGTCTTCGACCTTCTCATTGTCATGCAGGTAGACCGCTCCCCTGTGGCCAATTAAAAGAAGGGAGCTGGGATGTCTCTTGGCTTAGTCTGCTACCCATCTTGCCAGTTCCCCCCCCTCCCTCCCTCCCTGTTCATCAATGGGGCACTGCGGCACAAAGCAGCGAGGGGGGTGTTTGATCACACTCAGTTGGCACGCACACACACACACACATAAACACCCACAAATATATAGATATACAAACTGTTGTTTACTCCTTTGCATCTCCTCTCTTTCAGTCCCTCCATCCCTCTCTCCCAGACCTCAGCAATGAACTCACCCTTTCCTCTCCTCACTCCCCTGTGAGCCGAGTTTATTTTCTTTAATGATGACTCACAAGATTGGAGTTTTTCTCACTTTCTCTTTCCCTCCTCTTTTTTTTTTTTTTTTTTTTCTCCCACCCGATGTCCTCCCTCCCACAGGAGAGTGTACATCAATAAAGCCTGTGTCAGTGGCTCATGAATATGCAAATGTGTTTGTCTGGGCAAAAAACCACATATCTGTGTATTGAGGAGAAAGAGAGTGGGAGAAGGCTTTTTTTTTTTTTTTTTTTTAACGCCACTAGCCAGGAGCCAAAACCGCAGGCCGATCATGTATGTGCTTTGACTGCGAGCCTAATTCAACACGGCTCCTCCAAATGCTTAATGAACATATTTCACAAGGCCTTGTTGGTGGGTATTAGAGGACACGTTGCAAGACTAATATTTGATATCCCCTAAATATACGTTTCTACTCTGTTGATTATGCTAATTACTGAGAGCCTGCAATTGCACGGGAGAACATCTTCTAGTGTGTAACAAATACACCACTCCTCAGAAACCTGGCAAGGACACCACTATAATTCCCATGGTAATATATATTAGAACAACAGCATTAAAAGTGATTTCTAGACTTATTTATTGAAACAATTCATTATTTTAAGGATGGCTTCTGGCTGCTCTGGACAGTAATTACTTCACACTGTGGTGTTTTTCGCATTCATTTACCCAATTATTGTGATTATGCAGATACATAGAAGCAGCTCAGCCGACAGAGTGTTTCCTCGCGAAGCTGCTGGCATCTCGCTGAGGCAAGCTGTATGAAAAAGCCACGGACCTGATATGGCATGAAGGGCACGCTCCCTGTTTTGACATCTCCGTTTGACTCCCAGAGATGGTCTGGACCCGCGACTCCCTCTCCGTCTAGCTCGGCGGTATATCATTTCCCACTCGCATGGATTTGTTTACGACGGGCCCTACTCATTTTCTGCACAGTGTATGGCAAGCACATTTACTACAGTTATTTATGGGTCGCCCGCGCTGTTACACGGCCCGAGCACTGGCGGCCGTTGCTACGTTCCACCAGTCAGTAAAAATTCATCCGCCACAGCCCTCCCAACAGCTTCATTCGCCTCCATCTTGGAGCACAGGATGTCATAGTTAATCTCTCACCTCCATGAGAAAAGATTGGTGGTGTTGTTCTCAAACTAATTAATACCCCTGTCTGGATTTGCCTCCAAGCTGGATTTTTTTTTTTTCCATCGTTTGGTGTATAATTGTGCTGTTTCTCTGTATTTTCCCAGCTAAATTTCAGATTTCTCAGATTCCTACGTCCTTTGTGTATACACATTTACATACATGGATGATAAGCTCATACACCCAACCAGTTTACTCTCCCTATATGTGTCTTAGAGACTCATTATTTTGTGGGAGGGAGGTGCAAGGCTTAAATGCCATGCCTGTTAGTGCTATAGCAACAGATACTGCAGATATGGAAGAGGAGTGGAGGACTTAATTAATATCCAGGGGGCCATCACCAAGCTGTTATGCTGTTCATAGATATTGGCATGGGAGACTCTGGATCACACGAGGATACAGTGAACACAGACATGTGGTAATGTGATGCAGCAAGACGCTGTGTGCAAATAACGGGAACCGAGGGGGAAGTGTAGCTAATCTAAAAAAGAAAAAGGCTGAAATTACGTGTGCCTTTTTTTTTCTCCTTCCTTTAATAGAGATGATAAAAGCTAATTTGTGAGAGGATTATGTCAGCTCAGCGGAAAAAAATGTTTCTAAAACATTTTAATTTTCTTCGCCATCAGTCTCTGTGTGATTTCCATTAGTTTCATCTGTGATTGTTATTTTAATTACACGCTTTTCATAATGCAGAGTAACTAAATAAAGTTACTTTAGTTAATGTAGATTTTGGAGTGCATGCAATATTATGTATTGCACTTCTGACACTAGCAGTTTATTAACTCTAAAATGAAGCAGTCATGGTATTTATGTCCAATAATAGACATTTGCATTTTTTATTAATGAAACATCAGACGTCATGAAGTGAGTTACAGGCTTCAGAGAAGTTGAAAGTCAGTATTGTGGGAAACAATTTAAGACAATACACAAATTATTATTTATCTTGACACACACTGACTACAGCAAAAACATCTTTTATCACTGTCCAGTAAAAAATCCTGTATCTCCAAATTTTGGTGATATTTTAGATAGATTCTTCTACCTCTTAAAGGGACAGTCCATCCCAAAATCAAAAATACATATTTTTCCTCTTAGCAATAGTGCTGCTTATCAGTCTAGATTTTTTTTTTTTGGTTTGAGTTGTTTTGTGTCTGCCTTCTCTCCAATATAATGAAACTAGATGGCAGTCAGCTTGTGGTGCTCAAAGCGTGAAAAAATGCATATGAGAAACTCAACAGCAGTGTCTCTTTCTAGAATTCATGAGCCGGTTATTCAAGATAATCCACAGACATTGTTGTGAGCAGTCTCATGTAGGAACTACTTCCTTTTCCAAACAACAGCCGCCAATCATATCACCATGTAAAAGGTAGCATGCATCTACTCATGGACAAGAGGCACAAGATGTGAACATTAATGGCACCGTCCTCAGATGAGCTGTAAGGTTAGCTAGCTCAGTGGTGCTAGGTGAGCTTGCAGTAGATGCACCCTTCCTTCTGTGCTCCGGTTAGCGGGTACCATCTGGTGGAAAGAATAGTTCCTATAAGAAACTGTTCAGTTTTTCAAATGTGGTTTTTTTTTGCACTTTGAGCACTACAAGCATAGTGCCATCTAGTTCCATAATGTCTTAGAGAAGGCAGACATCTCTACAGCTGATATCATACATTCTGCAACCACAACAATATAAAGTGACGAACAGCACTACAGGTAAGAGGAAAAATATGTATTTTTGATTTCAGGGTGGGTTGTCCCTCTTAGCTAAATAAACCATTTCAAACATTTATCGAATATACTGGAAAAAAATACAAAGCTGAGTACAGTGATGTTTTCTCAGCTCATGAAAAGTTGACATTGTGGAGATACATGGTTGGTGCATGGTCACAGGACAGAGACATTTTAAGAAATGTCTCTGTCCTGTGGACCTCATGGAGAGTAGGGACTGCAACTGGAGGTTACGTTTTGAGCTACACGCTCCTCCGTCTGATGAAGAGTTTGTAGCTCGAGACTTCACCTCACCTCATTGGTCATTTAATTGAATACTTATGGGAGCTGAGTCTAGTGTGCAGACTCTATTTTTTGTCTCATGTTCAATTCAATTAATTTATAAAGCCCAATATCACAAATCACAATTTGCCTCACGGGGCTTCACAGCATATGACATCGCCCTGTCCTTGGACCCTCACAGCGGATAAGGAAAAACTCCCCAAAAAAAATAACGTAGAAACCTCAGGAAGTGCAACTGAGGAGGGATCTCTCTTCTAGTAAATGTACAGTGATCCATATGACAAAATGATACATAAAGAGAGACAGAGACAGAAAGTGAGAAAGAGAGAGATGCAGCGTAAACAGAAATGTATGATTTCTTGTCCAGCACCTCCTTTTTTATCATCTGGATGTGTGTGCTCTTCAAAACTTTTTGTAGTGACTGTTACGAGCCACCAACTCTAACCACACACTAGCGAAAAGAGCAAAGTGACACCACAGGGCATGGGCAGCTTCTAAATGTCAGTTTGGGGTGCCTGTTGATGTGTTTTGACATGCTGAAATCCCAATGCACATTAGTACACTGCAGAAGCCTGTAAACACACAGTGTAGTCTCCAGCCTACAGCAGCTGGCACCATGTTTGACCTCCAGTCAGTGCATGAAGAGACTCCACAGAGACTTAATATCAGCTAGTACGAGTAAGTTCAGTGCTCAACACCCGGTGAAGCACCTTACGTGGCTGACGCTTGTCACACAAATGTGGTTATTCAAATGTGTTGAGTTTTGTACAGCCAAGGCTACGTTATCACAAGATACATTTATCTGCCTGTGTGTGTGTGTGTGTGTGTGTGTGTGTGTGTGTATATTTCAGGACTGGGAGTTCCCTCACTTCATGGGTGACCTGGATATGAATCTACCAGGAATGTCAACAACGCATGTGAAGGTCAAGCTTCCTGTCTGCAAGAGCATCTTTAAAGAGGAGTACCACATTCATATCACAGGTACAGACCGACACGAGCACGGCTGCTGCATACAAAGAACAGGGTCATCTCATTGTTGTGTCAATGAGCGTGTGTGTCTGTAGCCTTACTAAATCATTCTTAACCCTCATCCTACCAACATTTTTACTGTAACAGGACTACTGAACGGGGAAACAACCATCATAGCAAAATGTTGATTTATTTCTTCTCTAAACAATATTATTTATACAGTTTATGTTATTTGAAGGGATAAAACAAATTACTATTGCTATTTTAGGAAAGTTACAATTAATTTACATTCATGAAAATGTATGCTTTTCTTAAAAACAAACTGCAGCTTTGATCCTAAGTACAAAAACACATTAGTACTTAAAAGCTTATTTACTATCCTTTTATTCTGGTGCCATTCACTTTTCATTCAATTCAAGTAAAACAAATTGCATTATATTTCCATGGTGAAGCCAACCAGCATCATTTTGACCCCCATATAAAATAATAACTGAAATAAGCTCACAGTCATTCAAACTTCTTTTTCCTTCAAGACAAAAGACCTTGGTCTCAGAAGTTTTTACAGTTCTTCCTGTGAAAATAAAAGCTGAGTACATGTAATTCAAATTTAGACTTTTTAATCAGTATTAATCAGTAAGAAACTCAATATTACTACCAAAATGGGCAAAACAACTAAAATTACACAAAATTACCTCAATAAGACACAAAACTACCTTAAAGAGACACAAAGCAACCACAAAAATGGACGAAACAACTACAAAGAAACACAAAAAGATCATAAAGAGATGCAATGTAACTGCAGAGAAACTAAAAAAAAGTACAGAAATGGGCAAAACAAGCACAAAGTGACACAAAACAACGACAAAGAGACACAAAGCAACCAAAAAATGCACAAAATTACCTCAATAAGACACAAACTACCTCAAAGAGACAAAAGTAACCACAAATTACACCAAATGACTACAAAGACGTACAAAAAGACCATAAAGAGATCCAAAGTAACTGCAAAGAAACTCAAAATAAACAAAAAATGGGCAGAACGACCACAAAGACGCACACAAAAACACAAATTACACAACATTACCTCAACAGGACACAAAATTACTTCACAGAGACATAAAAAGACCATAAGGAGATGCAAGCTTACTGCAGAGAAAGTCAAAATAGCTACAAAAATGGGCAAAACAAGCACAAAGTGACACAAAACAATCAATAAATATACAAAATTACCTCAATAAAACACTGAATTACCTCAAAGAGACCTTAACGACTCCAAAAAGCAACAACAAACCACACAGAGACACAATATGACGACAACTAGGCCCAAAATAACAACAAAAAGATGCAAAACCATCACAAAGTCTGCGTCTTGCTCCTATGTAGGAGAGGCAGTGGAGACCTTTGCCCAGGGGCCCATTGTCTCATAATCCACCCGTGCTCATGGCACACTGACATGTGACAGGAGGAGCAAACATTTGCTGCCTTCCTCTCTGTGTATCTGAAACAAAGGCAGCACCTTTTTCAAGTAGATTTTCCAGCCGAGTGTTGGACGTCCACAGCAGCTTTGAATTAATCAATTGAATTTGATAGTCCTTAAACATTTTATTATGACGCTGTGTAATGTCTTTCTGACTTTGAACTTCATCTAACCTTAGAAAGAGCACTGCACGAGGAAATCTGTCTGCTCCATCTTTGTCTGTCTCCTTCAAAATGACTGACCTGAACTGAGTGCTCTTAGTTTAACCCTCAAGCACCTGTGAGATATGACAAAAAGTTTCCCTCTGGGGTCTGTGGGCACCACAGCTGGCAGGATGAGTCAAATAACAACCATATTCATAAACTGATTAAACAGCAGAAAGAAATCAAAATGTCCACCTGGGCGACATACTTCTACTTTGGCCTATTTCTCAATTGTGTAGCAAACACAAAACGTTCTCTCCCTGCTCCAGTTTTCCATTTTTCCTCCATGTGGGAGACAGTTTGATGGTTCAACCACAGCAGCCATTTATAATACATGTGTAGCTGATGTGGCACACAGGTGGCTCCACCGCTGCGCCTGTGTCTCCCGTTCCTCGTGTCCCTCCCTGCCGTGCGAGAAGCATCTCTCATCTTCTTTCACGTCTCCGTGTCTCAATGTTAACGGCAAAGTGAGCGTATTTCCCCATTCGAAACCGTCCCATCCGGTTTCTCCATTTTGTTCCGCCGCGTGCACACGGCGACTCATAAAGAGAAGGCAAAACCAATGTTCCTGTGCTAAATGTTAAGCTGTTCAAACGCTCAGTGATTCGCGAAAGGTTGTTAACCCTAATGCATTGCATATCCATTAAGCATTATGGAAATGGCTCCGGCACGACGTGATTGGTTTAACTAAAAGCTTATTAACAGCATATCTCGGGGAGAGGAAGGGAGAGGTGTCACGTATACCTGGGGAGACATCTGCCTGCTATCAGTCAACCTGAGGAGATGGCTGTCTCATGGTAATGTAGTGATCTCGTTAGAAGATACTGTTGAGGAAGT
This sequence comes from Epinephelus moara, assembly GCF_006386435.1. Lineage (NCBI taxonomy): Eukaryota > Metazoa > Chordata > Actinopteri > Perciformes > Serranidae > Epinephelus > Epinephelus moara. The sequence continues at coordinate 32,058,752 of NC_065525.1, forward strand.
AGCACCTACAAATGGATCTGTGTCTCAGAGCATGAGCTATATGCAGAGGGGGAGGGATTCCTGATAAATGAAGGTGACAGCATATCTATCTGTCTGACTCTGCCCTCTAAATCTTGTTTGGAGTAGGGTTGTGCTGTACATCAATCTGCCTGTCTGCTAAATTATCTGTACAGTGTGTGCATGTTTATTCCTTGCTTATCTGTCAAAGATAGCCTTGTTTGTGATCTAACAGAAGTCACGTGTCTCGTTACAGGTAAGTGGTTCAACTACGGTATCATCTTCCTTGTGCTGATTTTGGACCTGAACATGTGGAAGAACCAGATCTTCTACAAGCCCTATGAGTACGGCCAGTATGTCGGGCCCGGCGAGAAGATCTTCACAGTAGAGGAGCCAGAAACGCTCAGCTTCTTCAACCACAGCACTCTCACCTACGAGTGGCGCTCCACCAACATCGATCCCAACAGCAACGTCACCTACGTGCAGCGGGACATGTTCCTCCACAGCCGCTACACTGGCGCCAGCCTGGACGTCAAGTGCCTGGCTTTCATCCCGAGCCTGGCGGCGTTTGTTCTCTTCGGGTTCTTCATCTGGTTGTTTGGGCGATTTCAGGACAGCGAGACCTTCACAGAAAACCAAGACAAGACGTATGAGAGGATAAAGAGGAAGTCGCCGTCGGAGTACAGCAAGGAGATGGGCGTGACACCAGAGGAGGTGCATGGTACCATGAGTGACAGCCTGAAACGAGCAGGGACGCCCATGCTTCTCTCAGTGGACGGGCCGCACTTTGGAGCGACGCCCTCTACGAACTCGACTATTTCTATGGAAACCCAAGAGACACATCCGAGCATTGTGATTGACAGCGTAGAGCAGGAGGAACCAGCAGTCTCTTTTGATGTCCACAAGCTCTCTCCGTGACCTTATGAACTCCTGACACTTTGAAGTCTGTAACTGCAGGACAGGTTGAAAAGGAGAGCTTAAGATGCAGTTCGTCAAGCACTTCAACCGTCGCTTTTCTTCAGATAAAGCCAAGCTGCAACAGGAGTTGACCACAACTGCTCCTTCAGGAGAAGGACAAAGTGATGTTACAAGATCACTGGAGACAGTCCTGATGGCGACTGCATTGAATATATTTTTGTAAAACGATCTTTTTAAAAAGCCTCTAATACAGCACCGATTCTGATAACAAACGTCTTTTGACACAAAATGCAAACGCTACACTGACATGGTGCTCACTCGGATTTTGCATTTTCATAATTCAATTTTGTCACGGGAAACTATTTTGGTGCCTATATCAGAGGAGTATTTGTACAGTCGTGACACTGCAGTCAGGTGGATCACACCAGTGTTACAGCTACACTAGTGCCTTGATATTTCATATCTTTAAATACAGACAGAATCCTGTTCAGTCTATACTGCTACTATAGGCAACAAAATGGAAGATGTCCTAGTTACAACCTGCTATATTAAAGGGACAATTCACCCCAAATCAAAAATACTTATTTTTCCTTGTACCTGCAATTCATTAACTTTTTTTAAAGTGCTAATTATGTCTGCAAAGGAAAACTATGTCAGCATCTGTTTGATCTAATAAGATGAAATTTATGTTTTTCTCATCTCACTTCAGTCTTTTGCAGCAAACTGTATCTACTGGACTGAAAAAGAAATTTATTAGAAATTTATTACCACAAGCCGAGTACCATCTGGTCTCATTATGTTGGAGAGAAGGCAAACATCTCTACAGTCGATATCTCCAACACTCTGCAACTCACACCAAAACAATCTAGACTGATAAATAGCACCACAGGTAAGAGGCAATATATGTATTTTTGAATTTTGGGGTGAACTGTCCCTTTAATGTCTTATATATGCTTACATCTTATACAGACAAGTGTTACCTCATTTGATCCTAAGACTTAATCGTTTTTATTTATTCTCATGTGGCGTCAGTCTTACCCTCACTCCTTGTTGAAACGACATGATTATGAACATCAGTGTACTTTGATGACCTGTTCATATCCCCCTCACTTAATATTAGTTGCAGAGATAATAAATGCAATCAGCTAAGATCAAATATCTAACCAACAAGCCACCTCATGATTGCTTATGTGGCTGCTGCACCTGGACTGAATACCAACAGTGTTGGAAAGGTGGTTTTGCCCTTGGCATAAACATGCCATTGAAGTGCAGGAGAGGCTTCTGCTCCAAAGCTCAGGGCTTCTTTATGTCTAGATAAACCTTAACAGTTTTAAAAGCAGTTTTGCAGTCATGGTAAATGCATGAAAAATTATTTATTTATTTGAAACATTATCCAAGTGTAAAAAAAAAAAAAAAAAAATCCCTGATGTTTGAACGCAACTGAAACCTGCAGCATTTATCTTTACACTGGCTTTGAAACTGTTCACTGCCCTTTTACATATTTTCCTATGCTACAAAGTCTCTTTAAAATACATATATTTGGAGTTTTTGGTCCAAAACAGTATGCCCTTCAGGGGTTTTTTTTTTCAGTCAAGTGCAAATACTAACTTTGACTTGCATCATATGAGTTTGGCATTTTTCAGTAAGTACATAAAATTTGACCAAAGATACCAAATAATTCAGTATTTTGAATAAATATTGCTGCATAAGTTGATATGCTAATTTAAAAGAGATATATAAATGACAGAATGGAATGATATTAAATGTTTTTGTATCACTCTGCATTATAATGGACTGAAATGTACTATAATGTCCTGGAAAATTATTTCCCAAAAAAGAGGGAACTATCAAAAATAACCACATCCTTTCCTCCCTAACAACTCAGTCGTGAGTTTTGTTCAACATTATTATGAGTAATGTAGCCCGGAGTGTGCCACCAGATTGGTTAAAGACTTCTGCAGTGTTTAATTATAATCAATTAATACATTTGAAAAGGCTGTTTTAAATCATTTAATTAAATTTGCTGGCATTTATATATTTATATACTTAAGTAAAAATAATGATGATTAAAAGATCATTATATTTACCAATTAATGATTCACATTTTTTTATTCTGTCTGTAAGTGATAAATTAAATTAAAACGTCAAAATTTATTTAAAAAGGCTTTTATAGTTGACTTTTTATATTCCATTTACTTATGTGTCTGCCTAACATCGTGCATCTCATAATTCGTTTTTCTGCTGCTTTAACATGTGCTCAAATTTAAAGATGTCTCTCTATAACTTTAAGATGTGTGAGCGCATCTTAAAGTAAAATTAGCCCATTTTCAGAATTCATATTTTTATTCCTATGGTCTGAGACATGTTCACAAAAATTTGTCTCGCAAATCCAAAAACTAGAGTGCTACAACTCAAATGTGTGATATCATAGGGTATTAAGTCTGGAGCTGCTCCATAGAAAATTAATTGGGAAAAATGTTATAGATGAGACTGAGAGCACCCAATGGGATGTTGTGAGTATATGGGTACATTCTCTGTTTCAGACCTGGGAACACTACAACAGAATAAAGATCATTTGGGGCTCCCAAAACAGGCTTAATCAGGCTCCCATTCATTTTCTATGAAGCAGCTCCAGACTTTATACACTATGACATGACAAGTTTGAGAGAGAGTAGCACATGTTCACAGATATTGATTGAACTTTTCTGGGCCATGGAAATAACATATTGGAATTCTTAAGGGTATGATCACACATGAGCGAATTCAGGAGAGTGTCAATCAGCTGCCAATACAATAATGTGGGCAGTGCTGATTGTTACCATAGATATATAATAATAACTAGTCCATACCCACTGAGTGCACAGTTGCCCACGTACAGTTTCTCATGGTGTGTGTTTGGGATACAGGTCATAGGAAATTGCAGATTAAATAGTCAACTGAACCCATTAAGAAGAGCAATGTATTGAATTTGATAGTACGATTGCTTTATTGAAAGTACAGTAGTACCATTGCCAATAGTGGGATAGTTAGTGGGCTAAAACTGTACATTAGTAGTTGAGGTAGCACGTTGAAAGGCAGATAGTTAAAGTCATTGCCTTATAGAAGCTCAGTTTTAGTAAGTTTTCCAACTTTTGCCAAGAGGGAACTTTAGATATTGGTCCCTAGATTATGTTCACCTAGTTTCATGCAGATCGCTCAAACTTCCTAGGAAGAGATCGATTTTAAGTGTTTTTCAAAAAATTAAAAATGGCGGAAAATCTATATAACCGGAAGTTATGGGTTCTTGAGGCAGATTTGTTCTTCATGAGGAGAGGCATCTCTGTGCAAAGTTTCATGTCTCTCTGACATACAGGGCATGAGATATGCCCATTCAAAGTTTGCAATTTCAGTCGGTTGCTATAGCGCCCCCCTTTGGCCAATTGATGTAATAGTGCTTCATTCGCATCCTCCCATGACCCTTTACCACTGTGCCAAATTTCATTCTTTATAGAGTAAGACTAGTTAATTTCAATGAAAACTACCTACCTGGTGCATACACCAAAAAAAGTTACTGGCTTTTGGGTTTACCTCCGCAGTATGCAGCCCACTGAATATGCCCAGTTGGATTGTATTTCTCCCACTCGGCCCATAGACTTTAAGTTGTGATGATGTCACAGATTTTTAATATCTTTTTTCTCAGCTTGAGGAAAGTTTAACAGATATGAAACCTCCATAGATAAAAAATGCACAATGAAAACAGTCATAATTGACCTTGTTTGCAGTTCGAGGTGTCCTATCAGCAGTGTTTCAGATGTCTCTTATATAATGGTGGTCAATGGGGAAAAATGCTTTTTTAAGCTACAGTGGATTTTGTCACTGCAATACCGTGAGTGGCCACTGGGAAACACTGGAAGCAAGGCTGAGCTTCGTTCCTTGAGGCCTGGTTGTGACGTGCACGGAAAGCTAGCTTGCTAATAAATACCGCAAAATATGATGTTATTGGTGCATTTTTGTTTTTCGTACATACCACAGCCAGGCAGCATCTCTCATGTTGGACGGTTTGTATTTTAAAGCCAATATCTAAAATATCGTCCGATGAAACAGCAAAAATAAGTGTCTCCTCCATGCATACTCCTTTGCTATTGGTTGAGGCTGCAACTCTGCAGGTCAAAGGTCACCACAGTTGAACTCCTCAGCTTGCAGTGAAAGGAAGTGATTGGAAGGTGAATATTTGACAGTGTTGCTCATGTGTGACAGTACCTTAAAGCTGAATCTAAAGCAGCAGCACAGAGAGCTCTGACTGGCCAGCTGCTATGTATCAGCAGGGGTTGGCCCAGTCTGAGCGTCTGATGCTGCTCAGTGGGGAGCATTTCATTTAATTTTTAGGTGGCACACTGCTTACGTGTGTTCAATGTCATTATTATTACACCATTCAAAATTACCTTTGTGTAATCAATGTGTTAATTCATTAGTTGATTATATATAACACTGTAAAACTTGATGATTGCTCTGGTGCCACACTCCAGAAACCGTACAGGAATTCCCTGTGTGTATGAGTGTGTATGAGTGTGTATGAGTGTGTGTGCGTGTGTGTGTGTGTGTGTGTGTGTGTGTGTGTGTGCGCATTGTGGAGGCAGAGGTGTCTCTTTGTGTCTGTAAAGGATGTTTTATACTTAATAGTGCATGTTGTGCGTGTGTGTGTGTGTGTGTGTGTGTGAGAATGTGTGCACTGGAGGCTTATGAAGTGCGTAGGTGTTTGCTACTACACTTGTTTTTGACAAAGGCCATTCTGTGAAGAGGTCAATTTATTTAGCATAATTGGTTTGCAGCTCTTGGTTCTGTAATTATCCTTTTATACATTACAGCTCTATGAGGACATTAGATATTAGTGTCTCACCAAAGGGCAGAACCTCTCTGGACTTGAACGGGCTCTAATCTGTTTGTAATGTATTGTGTTTCGGTTTAAAGTGAGGGTTTGCCTCTTTGTTGTTAATATTTTTCATTGAATTGTGTTGCAAAACTGACACTTCCTTCAGTCCCTGTGTGTTTGTGCTTTTCTTTTAAAGCAGAGGAAATCTCCTTTCAGTGTCTGCTCAGTGTATTGTACGTCTGTTGAACCTTGTGTTACCAATAAATTAATACATTTGTTACATACTCTGTTTTCTCTCAGCCACTTTGTGAGTCTCAACAATATCAGGATGTTTTTGAAGAAGGTTGCTGATCTGATTATGTAATTCCCACCGAGAAAAGTTCTAGCTTACGTTTTTTTCCTATATGCTTGGGAAATCGTTGCCAAGCAACAGCACAGGTCAAGCTTCTTGCAGCTGCTGACCCAATTAATATGGGCGATATGAGAAATAATGATACTATCTTCACAAGGACACTTGAATATGTAGCCTGCATACACATGACACCCGGCTCAGATTAGTATGAGTCCTGCTCTGGGCCTGTCTGCGCTTTGATTTATGCCGGTGGGAAACAATTTAAATTTGTTTCGTGTTTTGTTCCCCAGCAGGATTTGCTTACAGAACTTGTGTATGTGTAAATGAGTTATGGATTGGATTGAAAACGTCTCAGGAAAGAGAAGTGGACAGACAGAATTGGTTTAAGGCAGTGGTTCTAAAACCAGGGTTGGAGCATCTCCAAGGGGTTGTCGTATAAATCTGAGGAGTCGTGAGATGATTAACAAGTTGGGAAATAAGGAAAAAATTGCTCTGCTACAGAAAATGCAAGAGGTGTGGTGTGTTGGTATCCCAACAACATCGAATTCCCTAAAATCCCCTGACATTTACTCTAGCACCAACTTGAGGTTGACACTTGTGGTTTTGTGTGGAATGACACTGACACTGCCTTTTTGTAAATTAGCTAGTTTAATCATGGCTAATATTCCTGGATGGCACAAGCCCCCCATCCCTAAGGTAACATGAGGGTTCGATGTGTGGTAGTTGGATCACTCTTGTTGAGAGTACACAGCAGGATGGAGACTGATACCTTCTTAAGCAGCACTTTACAATTAGGCTCGTTCGAGATGAACTGCACCTCGCCTGGAAAGTAGACGAGATCAGGCGCCTGCAGCAGGGGACAGTGACAAAAAGCTGCGGTGAAGCTGGACAGTTTCCTGACAGTTTCCAGCACCCTTCAGTCCGTACAGGAAGTCACAGAAACACTCACATCCTGTCTGATACGATGTTGATTTATTAAAATATTGTCAGAATAATATATCAGTTTGATCTCAGTCTCCAACTGTTTTAATTATGATAGATTAATATTTCCACAAAAAAACAAACATCTTAAAGAAATTAAAGATCAGTCAGATATAGTCAGGACTTCACATCTGTACAGATGTTATTTTAAGAGTCCTCACATCTCACTGACCAGCAGTGATGCTTAATACTGCAATTATTAAAACAGTTCAATGTTAATATACAGTAGACTGGGCATAGTTTATGATGAATGTATTCAGTCTCTAACAACTAAACTCCACCATTAATCACACAACATGTATTCTGTTAGCAGAATAAACCTTCAAATCAGACAATGAAAACCAAAGCCTCTTCTCCACACTTCAGCAGCTTCACATTTCCTGGTTACACTTCCTTGTTATAGGTCACATGTCTCATAACCAACCAATGAGAAGCCAGAAGGACTAAGACTGAGGTAACTGTGTGTAAGAATTATTGAGGCAGATGTAGCAAATTATTTAACAGTTTTTAACAATGCTGCTGCGAATATTTTGACATGTAAATAATAATTGTGAACATAAATGTGTAAATAGTTAACTGTACAAACACTATATGTATTTTAGCAAATTATTCAACACATTAATTAACTTGTAAACCTTACACTAACAAGCCTCAGTCGTGTGTAGTGCTAATTAGCAAGCTAATGTGCAAAACTAATGCTGTGTCTCAAACTGCATACTTCCATTAGTACATTTATATGTAGTATACTATGTGCACTATGTACTCATTGGCGTAGTGCGCAAATTTCGACAGGGTAGTGTTGCCTCAAACCAAACACGGCCGTTGTGCACTTACCGGAAATGACGACCGTAAATTAGCTAGTTAGCAAACTAGCATTAGCATTCGCGTTATAGTTCGCCATACCAAATCATGACAGACCGCTAAATTAACCCAATAAACATACTGCTGGCTTATACCCGACAACAGTATAGTGGTGCTTAGTGCAAAAAACACATGTATTTTTACAATGCAGCTGCGTTCACGGTCGCACAGTCCTCGGCCACTATTTCCAGTTTGAAAAGTGGCCCCTCCTCTTCCGCTACGTAGCCAAGATGGTGACCATTGAGGGCGAAAAGTGTCCATAGTTCCGCACTCAACTTCTTGACCGTTTTGAGCGCACCATCTGGGTACTCATAGTGCACTGCATTTTTCCATACTTCTCAGTGTGAACGCACTTATGCACTCAAAATATTAAGTGTAAGTACAGAAGTATGCGATTTGAGACACAGCATAAGACAACACTTTCCCTGCTAAGCTAAGCATGATAGCACTGTCATCGTGAGCATATTAGCATTTAGCTCAAAGCACCACTGTGCCTATGTATAGAACAATAATGTATAAAGAGAACTGGATAAGTGTTGGAGGTGGGGCCCCATTTATTCCTATGACAGTTGCTCAGTGGTGCACAAAGCCAAAAACGATCAACTTCCCTGGCATAAAATTACTAGGATTTTCCTCATCACTGGGCCCATAGAGCAAGCGCATTAGAGACTTGGCCAGTTGAGCTGGCAACTTCTGGTTTAGCGCTCTTCTAACTTGAATGGGGATAAAATGATTTAATCAGGGAGCTCCTCTAGATTTCCAAACTGCTATTGGACGAGTGGATAAAGTCGGGTTATGAAATGAATCACTTTGCGAGGGTTGTGAGCATAGGCGCCAAATTGACCGTCTGCGTGTTGTAGAGATACATCAACGTTGCCGCCATATTGGAGCGAGTATGGGACTCCCTAAAACAGAAGGTTTCACCCGAGGGCGTGGTCTTGTCGGCCGGCATTGAGTTGTCTCGTCACTTTTTGGATAAGCCAGCAAAATTGTACCCTTAAAAGTTTCTTAACCTAATCTTTGCCTTAATCCTAAAACTAAACCTACAGCAGCCCTCAGGCCTAACTGTAACTTTATTTTTAAGATATTTTTGTGATCATTAATTCACAAAGATTCATTTAGATTTTTGCTTTTTGTACTGCTGGCACGACTAAACTAATTAGACTTCCCTGCTGGTTTTCAAATGACTTTTATCTGGCTGCTGATAAATTCTCCAGCTGACCATAATAATGTTATGCCGAGAAAGATGTACAACTAAACAGTGCTAAAATATGTTGACATTTAGATGGAATAAATTTTGTCCAAGAACAAAAATCTACTCAGTGGGGTGTCTGTATTCTGATACCAGTGTAGCATCTTGCATCAATAGATGTGCAGCTCAAACATGCTTAACAGTAAGACTACTAGTTTCCATATGCATTGGTGCAAGACCAAATACAAATTATAGGATGGATGGTATATTCTGTATGCTTTGTACTTGAAGTGCATCAAATAAACTGATCTTATATTGTATGCATGTATTATTAGCATGCCAATAAATCTCATCCAGTGTTTTCATGGCATATGATGAGACATTTTATTATTAGCATCACTGGATAGGGTCATATTAAAAGTGGTAACCTATATTATTTGTACAAAACTTATGTAACATCCCCCCAAGATACACCACAGAGCGCCACAGGAAGTCATTCCTGCTGATTGCCATCAACTCTCAGCTGCTCTGAGTCAGTAGACTGGCATTTGGACTTTTTAACCAACTGCATTTATAACTCATGATTATCTACTGGGTGCAGTAATTCAACTGCTGCTATATTCTGTGCAGTTATTTCGCTGTGTAATGTTTCTCACCTCTTGAATGTATACATTAATTAAACATACAGTGCACACTTCTGTTCATATTTGTTATTCTGTTGTTGTTTTATTCTCCTGATTTATATATTGTAGTTAAATTTTCACACTTACAGCCTCAGTGCAGTGACGATATATTTTTTATTTTAATATTTAATATTTAATTACTGTATCTTAAGCACCACTGTTAAACATGGCAGCATAATGCACATTTTATTTTTATTTTAATGCACATTTCATTTCAACTTTATTTTTTTTATTGCTTTATATGTACACACTTTTATTTCAGACTCTAATTCTTACTTCTTATAATTCTCTATTCTTTACATCGGAGCAACTGTAACGAATCATATTTCCCCTCAGGGACCGATGAAGTATTTCTAATTCTAATTCCTCCATCATGTAAAGCTTATGAACATGTACTCAGAGCACGAGCTGAGTGGGGTTGAGACGGTCATAGAGCCTGCTAGATCCTGCACGCCCAGTTGGATGAAACCCTGTGTTTTAATAGTCAAACAAAACAGTCTGACAAAGAAGAGAAAATTATTTCGTCGTATAACTTCACACCCCTCATGCATGACATCTATAACAAGGGGCCGAAAGTAGATTATGCATCTTATTATTACCTAAGTAACAGCCTATCTACTGTAGCTATTAGTTCCTTTTAAGGGTTAAAAACCAATGGTTAAAGGGATTGCACAGAGGAAAGAGATATGAAAGACTCTTAATGGAGCAGCAGTTAAAAAGATTACCCCCTGACCATGATAGCACAGGTTAAATACAGTCAGGTCCATAATTATTTGGACAATGATACAGTTGTCGTCATTTTGGCTCTGTACACCACCACAATGGGTTTTAAATGAAACAATGAATACCTGCTTAAAATGCAGACTCTCAGCTTTCATTTAAGGCTTTTTTCAAAAATGTAGTATGAACCGTGTAGGAATTACAACCATTTCTTCACACAGTC